>NC_141858.1:5640723-5940723 GCF_024713525.1 Acromyrmex echinatior | reverse complement strand
CTACTACAGTGCTTTGTCAAAACTTATCAGACACCCTGTATAAGTAAATACAAATTGTCACAAATTGTCAGAGATAAGTCAATTAATAAGTTATTAAATGTTGAAAGAAGATAAAGTAATTGAAACAATAAAATTATAAAAAAATTTACATAAAAAAACAGAAAATCATTACCGAGACGTTAATAGTTGAACGTTTATATTCAAATGAAAGTCAGTATAAAGTAACGAAAGAACAGGACATAAGGTTGAATGTTTATTTATTGCTATTATTAAAAAGATAGCTATATGACTTATCTAAACTAAACATTCCGTATCTTTTTGAGAGTTGATACCTATATTTTGTTTCTTGATGTATAACTTTTCTGAAATTAGCTTTTTATTGTAATTGGTTTCAATGTCTAAAATTAAAGAATCTTCCCATCGAAGGTGTGCTGTAATTTAAAATATGTTCAGAAATGACGGAATAGAAGAGTCATATTTTATATTATGTTTATGTTCATTGACATGTATCTTGTTTCTTTGTCTGTTCTACATAAGACGTCTCACAATTATTGCAATTAATCTTGTAAATAATGTTTTACTTTAGATTTTTCCAGTTTTGTCTTTATGTACTTTAATGAAAGAGTTTAAATTATTTAAAATTCTATAACCAATAGTAAAGATAGAATTATTAGAAAACAAAGAGACAGTGTAGAGATTTTAGGTATAAAAGGCAGTACAAAAAACTTTATTATTCTTATTGTTATCATTATTCGAAATCGGATTGTCAACGCTCCGTGATGGTTTCAGTATGTGATTACTTTGTATTATATTCATAATTCTTTTTTTCAAGCAATTGAAAATTAGCCATAATGGATAGGAATTTTTTAGTAAAATATTGATAACTAATTTAAGGTTTTTTTGGATGGAAGGTGGGGTGCAGTGTTTTGTAGTACCTAGGTACTGTAACTAGATACAAATTTGCATACCTTGAAACTGAACCTGATACTTTTTTTTGATACCTATTCCTAGGTACCATTTCTTGTGTATCGATACATATTTATATTTAGGTACACTTTAGCTACTTTTTGGATGACTTTCCTGCACTAAGGACTGGTTTCATCAACGTCGGTTACTTGATTGACTTAAATTTAAGAATTGCCACAACTGCTAAACTAAATACTTATTATTTGAACGCAACCATTGTGATTGATCCACTATGAATCGGAGCCTACAAAGTTGATAATAGTGATATGCAGCCGAGAGAAGGTTCATACATACGTACATTAGAGAGCCTACAATAAGAGAGTCGCCAACTCACTACGTGATCCGAATAGTGCTCCAATGGCTTTGATGGGCTCGTAAAGGTTAGAATAACACGGCGTTAAACTATAAGTCCCATATATCACTCAATATATGTCTCTAACCCTCAGACTGGGTTAATCATTAAGCTAATTACCAATTTTAATAATAAATAACAATAATAGAGTTTAATAATAGTATACTACTACACCAAGTATCACATTTTAATAATAAATGTGTATTATGTATGTGTCAATGAATGCATTATTCGGATAAAACTAAAATTTTATAAATTAAACTTTACTTGCATAGAATATTTATATATGTACACATAAAATATATGTATAATAAATAATATTTACTTAATAAGTAAATATTATATACAGATATATGAAATATATAGATCATATCTGACAAACAAGCTGTCGAAATCGCATTTTGATGTCAAAGTAACGTTAGAAATGTCATTTTGTCGTCAAAATACAATTTATTCTGAGATTTTATGTTAAAAATAAAAGTACCCATTAAGTACCTTTAAGATATATTGGGTCATCTAAAAAGTATCCGCGGTTTTTAGATGACCCAATATTTAAAATATCTGTACCTAGGTATTTTATTTTTTTAGTATCTGTACTTATATCTCGATACATTTTTTTTTACAGTACCTGTATCTACCTAGATATTGAAAATAGAGTACCTTGTACAACACTGGTGGGATATGAAAGAAGGATTGCTCTGCTTACTAAACTGTAAACAGAATCAATTTTGGCGGATGAGATGAAAATGAGATATATTTGCCAGAAAATGTATGGTACCAATCTATTGTAATTGTTGTTTTTTTTCAACTTTAAAAAGAAGATCTAAGAAATTGAGTACCTATTGTTCTCAATTTCCAAGGTAAATTGCAATCTGTCATGAAAACTGTTAAAAGTACACAGAACGTTATTAATCTGTTCTCTCGGCGCAATTATGATAATGTCATCCACGTATCGTAAATAAATGGTAGGATCAAAATTTAAAGAATTCAATGCTCTTTTCTCCAAATATTATAAAACTAATTTAATTAATATGGAAGACAAGGGAGATCCTATTAGTGTCCCGAAAACTTATTGATAAATTTTATTACTAAAAGAAAAAGTATTGAAGAGAAAATAAAACTAAGAAATCTATAAAATCATTTATGGGAATGTTCGTATTAGATCAGATTAAAGTCCATTTTTTTTTCAATTGACGAGATTAAGAGGAATGTTTGTACACATCGAAATTACATCTAAGGATATCAAAATTGAATTATCAATCATTGTTTCATTAAATGACTTGAAGCCTAGGTATCAAAACTATTAACATGTCTAGGATTTTTTTCCACACTGATTGAGACGCAATGATTGAATGAAGGAAAGATGCTATAGGATATAAAGCAGTGTTAACCGATGAAATAGTAATTCTGAATATCTTTTTTTGTGGATTTTAGGAAGGCCATATATTCTGGAAATAGAAGCATTAGAAAATAATGAGGTAAAGTTTTCTCGAAATTATTCTTTGTCTAGCCTATTTTTCAAGATCTTATTCAATTTTTTCTCCATTTTGTTAATGGGATCTACCGGAATGTATGTATTCTTGTCTTATAATCATCTTTAATTTTTTAAATATAATCTTGTTTTTTAATCGCCACAGTTGCATTGTCGACTTTTATAAAAATAATGGGATTATCTTTGTAAAATTATTTTGTGTTTTAGACATATGCAACAAATCAATTTCAAACTTTATTTTTCGCTTCCTTATGTGAAAAATCATGAAGCTAAAGATTGCAACATCTCTAATCTTGGAGTTTGCTTTATCGTTGAAATATTTATTATAATGTTCAAAATCTTTAGTGAATTTATGCATTGATAAATTTTTATTAGATGATCAATTCGGGCACATAAAAAAATAGAACTTCAACATAAATCAACTTCAGTATGTACAATACGCAGTTCCTGTAACGAAAAATAGCATTTCAATCGCATCACGTTTTTGATGTCTAACCAGTCTACATATTTTAATGTGAATTGATATAAAAATTGCTGAAGAAGGACTCGTTGGTTCCGAATCGTACAATGTTTCTTTTTTGAATCATTGATCGTTGTTTTAAAGTTCTGTTGCATTTAATAAATTGTTGAGTCTTTTATAACTTCCATTTATTGCTCGATTATAGATCGTTCTTTGTTTATTGCACAAAACGAGCGGAATTTATTATAAAATAAATTATAACGGATGAAATTTCAAAGACAGAAATCTTGTATATTAAATTAAGATTCGTTGAGTAAAATGCTTGAACATGTATCAATGGGTTTTCAAAAGACATGAATTGTCAAAGTTGGTAGTCAACTTTTCCTTGTCATTTTCATAAATTTAATTATTTTACTTTTATTAAATGTTGTAATAAATGTGTAATAAATGTGTTACAATATATATCTACTATCGTTTGTAAGTTACATATCGAGAACACTCGCAACATTTTCCAACAAGATAAAAAAAGATTTTAAAAAATTTTAAATTATTTATGCGAATCGAGAATATTATAAAATATTTCTGTTTTTTTCTTTTTTTATACGTTTTTCAATTGTGAATTTAGAAAACATACTTAGCCTTCAAAAACACTTTGACGCATTTTGTAACATAAACGCCAAACTCGTAATAGCATTTTGATTGCTCAGAACACTCATAAGGGGATGAACATATTTTAACAAATATTTTTTCAATCAAAACGCTAGAGTAAGGAATATAATTATTAACAATAGAAGCTTTAAACAATAGTTTCGAAAAAAATCACATTTTGTTAAAAAGTTCTTATTTTTCTTACGTAAATTACAAAAATATTTCATAAAATGCATAATATGCATTTTGAAAAGTAGAAACTTCAAACACTTAGAAAAACTACATTATTGTATCTTTTAAAAAACAATTAATAAAATAATTAATTAAAAGGACGAAAATGAAAACAATTTTAAATTTATTTTGGAAAGAACTCCTACAGCACGAAATATTCCAGCAATATTATAGTAGTATTTCAATAGTGCGCAATATTACAAAAATTACAGCAACATTGAAATTTTAATATTTTATTGGAAATATTGCAATAATATTGCAAAATGTTGTAATTTTACTTACTACTTAAATAAAATTCACCAGTTCTATCCTACAAAAATAGGCAACTTTCAAAACAGATTAACTTTGTAAAAAATTGACGTATCGAGATATTTAAAAAAAGCATTTTACATCTTGAAATCTCTACTTTTCTGATCTATATTTTAAAAATCGGTTTTACTAATATTTTGTGAAGTTATACTGACATAAATGAAGACGCATCAGATCTCAAAACTTTTTACGAAATTGTTTTTAAAAATTATACACAAATGCGGTTTACATCATTCGAAAGAGTGAATCTTTACCTTTAATTTGCTTTTTTATGAAGTTTTGTATTTATGAAATTACACAAACATAAATGAAGATAAATCAAATCTCGAAATTTTTTACGAAATTTTTGAAATTTTAAACTGTACAAATGCAGTTCACAATTTTCGAAAAAATAAATTTTTAGCTTTAATTTGCTCTTTTATTGACCTTTGTACGATATTTTTTCGAGCTATTCAATATCAAAGCAAAAATAGCAAAAACTCGGCGGGAAATAGCAAAAACTGGCAGTTACGCGGTACTTCACTCTTGTGGTGGGATGCTGGCTCTCACATTAAAAAATAATTTAAAAATATTTAGAGGCCGAAACTGTCGCTGAAACCTATCAGAAACTGTAGAACTCTTCGAGAACTATAGAATTTCGTGATAAAAATTAATTTTTGCGATACTTGGGGTGCCACCCCATTTATAAATTTTTTTTTTTTAGCTAAATCAGCAGAACTATTGTTAAAACTTAGCAGGAACTATTGCGGGTGCGAACGGAATTGTGTATAAAATATTGATTTTTTTTCAAAATGGGGTGCTAATTTTACACCGGCTATTTTTGTAGGGTGGAATAGGTGTTGTTTCAATTTTGTTAATTAGTGTATTTCGTAGAAAATATTGCAATATATATTATAATACAATATTACAATTCTCTAAATAAATATGTGGCTTCGCCATGAGAGGAATACTTTTCTCGTAAGGAAAAAAATATTCAAGAACTTCTATAAGAAGGAGTACGCAAATCGAGTTGGCAAGTCTTCTGGAGATTCCCAATATTTTTTGAATGTGCTTTCTAGAGCTTCGAATATTTTTTGATTATAACTTTATTATATGTATTTTGGAATATATACTATAATATGATAAGCAATAATATATTAGTAATTAATAATAAAACTGGAATATTATTGAAATATTGCACAACGTTATTGCAATATGTATGCAATATTTTTATTTTCGTGGACATAGGAATATTGCTACAATATTGCATCAATGTTTTATAAAATATTGCAATCTTTTAAACTAATATTGCTGCAATATGTCGTGCCATAGGAGAGAACATGTATAAGGTGCCGCAACATTCGAAGTACAGAACATATTTTATGCTAAAACAAGCAACTATTCCGTTAGCAAAATTGCGTTTGATGAATAGTTTTTGCAGGAGAGCAGATTAAAGTTAACGAATAAGCGCTCTTGACCATGAGGCATTCAAAGTTTTGTTGACAATTTTAATCGAAAGAATTAATCGAAAATAATTCGTCGAAAAATAATTTATTAAACGGACAATTTATCGAACAGACAATTCATCGAAAGAAAATTGGTCGAAAATACAATTGATCGAAAGAACAATTGATTGAAATGACAAATGATCGAAAGGACAATTGATTGAAAAGACAATTAGTCATAAAGACAATTGATTAGAAAGAAAATCTATGTAGAACAGAACAATTATAGACCTCATTTTGTTCCTCAAACAGAGGGAGATGTAGAGTGGACCTCCTTGTTGAAACTCATTGTACAGCGGTACAATTATAGAAGTCGTGCATCCTGTTACCGACTATGTCGGATTATCAATTGATAGGTAATAGAGTGACGCTGAGTAGCCCCGAGAGCGTGGCGTATCTTCGCGTGGCGTTAGTTTTCTTAGATTCAAGTTTTTCCTTACTTGTAAACAGTCAAGTTGTCTCATGCTCCCTAATAAAGCATTTTAAGTTTTCAACCCGTTGCATTAATCATATCAATCCACAACAATTATAATTGACGCGGGGCACGAGACGTATAAGAAATTAGAAAAGCGTGAATGGAATTACTGACTCGTTTGGCGTCCAGCTCGCGTGGCACACCCTTTAACCAGACAGCGCCGAAACTAAAAAGAATCTTAACGATCTTACAATATCCTCCTCCCAAGTTTATAAAAATATCAAATAAAATTTGAACAAGAAATTCTTAAAAATAGTTAACTTAAATTGGATTTTAAATTTCTTTTTTTTTTAGGTATACATAAGTCATTCTGACTAGGGATATAACTGACTAGGGATATAAGTCTGTGATTAGGGGTATAACACTCATGTTTCTTGCGCGATCTGCTGCTCCTGATATTTCCTGCTGTGGATGTCGGTATTCGACTGATACCTTTGCTATTACAAGTAGCTACAACTGTATTGTTGCCATTACTAGAAGTATTGGATGCTTTATTGGTGCCATTCTGCTTAAGTTTTTCAACATTATTTTGAATATTAGGAGGGGCAGGTTGCGATATTTTTTATCTTTGTAATTTATTACTATAGGGATTCGATCATCAGTACTTAAATCTAAATTACGCGGATTGGGAATGCAATCATTATTATGAGCAGCAGCGATCAATTGATCGAGGTATTTTTTCCGAACCTCACCGGTTTTGAGTTTTATTAGGTACGTACGGGAGCCTAACACTTCCGCGATTACAGCAGATATTCATGTCTTTTTATTTAGCATTCGATAGTCACAAACCATAACAATTTTTCATCAAAAAAGGTATCATGAGTTCCTTTATAATGTTCTTGTTGTTCTTCAATTTGCTTCTTCTTAAATGTTGATTTTATCAGATCTAATAAGGTTCTGACATTGCGATTAAACATTAGCTTGACCGGGATTTCTTCAATTAAACAATGAGGTGTGGTTCTATAAGTAAACAAGAATCTATTGAGAAGAGTTCTAATGGACACCGATTTGTTTTTAGGATCCTTCATCGCTTTGGCTAAAGTCGTTTTTAATGTTTTCACAAAATTCTCAGTTGCACCATTAGTTGACGGGTGAAATGTTGGTAACGTACTGTTTGATTTTGTTTTTCACACAAACTGTTGCAAATTCTTTAGACGTAGATTGCGCACTATTGTCGATGACACTTTGAAAAAGAAGTCCAAAGCGAGCAAATACTTCCTTACGTGCTTCGATTGTAAACATAGCATCAATGTTCTTCATGTGAAGACTTTCGGTCACTTGGAATGAGAGTCAATGCATATAAAAAACATATGACCCTTAAACGGTCCAGCAAAATCGAGATGTATTCGAATGGTTTTTCCATTTAAGATCACTTTATTAACGAAGCTTTCTCAAGTTCAGCTCTGAACGACATACATATTTCATAGCTCTTGAGGTTCTCCAGATCTTGATCCATATTCGGATATTAGAAATAAGATCTTGTTAATTGTTTAAGTTTTGTGATGCCAAAATGGCTTATGAAATTGTTTCAACAATTGATCTAATTTTTTTTAGGAAGTACGACCTGTACTTCCACATCAAGATACTTTGATCTATGTTAAATTCGTTTCTGCGAGTATAGAAGAGTTTAAAATCTTCCTCCACCTGTGATGGCCATGAATCATTGACATAAGTCATTACACGACTTAAAAGGGGATCACTTCAGGTTGCCTCACGAATTTGTAGAATCCATGGGAAATCCGCCCTTCATAAAATGCAAATATTCAATATCGAAATTTTCCACCGAGACGTGACAATCCATTAGCTCCTCCATTTTCGCTACCTTTCACATATCGCATTTCATAATTGAAATCAGACAAGAATATGATCCATCGTTGAAATTGATTTGCGGCCATGACTGGAATACCTTTTTTTTCGTCGAGTAAAGCCAGCAGTGATTTGTGATCTGAAGCTAAAATGAAACGTCGTCCCACGAGGTATTGATTGAACTTCTTCACGCCCCAATAGATGGCTAATGCTTCCTTGTGAATCACAGAATATCCTTTTTCTGCTTTGGATAAAACTCTTGAAAACGCTATAGGCCTCTCGGCTCCATCTGAATAAATGTGCAACAACACCGCACCAATTCCATGTTGTGAAGCATCTGTTGCTAACTTTACTGGAATAGCTGGATCATAATGAGCTAGTACGAACTTTAAGATAGATTTGATTACTTTAAGATAGACTTTCCTGAAACTCTCTTCACAGTTACGGTCCCATTGGAAAGTCATGTTTTTTTTCAATAATTGATATAAGGGCTCTAAAATTTCCGGTAAATTGGGAATGAATCGTTCATAATAGTTCATCATGCTTACAAAGGCATGTACCTGCGTAATATTACTTGGTTTGGATAACTCTTCAATAGTTTGAACCTTGCTTTGATTCATGAGTAATCTTTTTCGTCGATGATATGACCGAGAAAATTCAGATTGTCTCTAAAAAATTTATATTTATCCATATTTAATTTAAATTCAGCTTCCTTGAGTCGAATTAAAACTGCTCTCAAATTGGATAAATGCTCCTTCTCGGTTTTTTCAGTGATGAAAATATCATCAATGTATACAGCTATTCCTTTGAGGTCCCGTAATACATTTTCCGCTTTCATTTGAAATATGGCACTCGCAAGTTTTGTACCAAAGGGTAAGCGGTTTACAAGGAATATACCCTTATGAGTGTTCCAAGCTAATAATTCACGCGTACTTTGATCTAGTAACAATTGATTGAATGCATACTTGAAGTCTAATTTAGTTAACAAATTTTTGTCCTTCTTGAAGAGCAATAAAGATTTCTTTTATCTTGGGCAGTGAATAATTGATGTCTTCTAGATGTGGATTAACCGTTAGACTATAATTAGCGCATAAACGCAGTATTTTATTGGCTCTCAATACTGGAACTAAAGGTGTGCCCCCAGGTGAGCTTTCCACTTTAGTAATGACTCCCTGTTTTTCTAACTTAATGAGTTCTGCATTAACTAAATCACGAAATGCAAAAGGGATTGATCTCGGTTTACAAAAAATAGGAGATGCATTGTCTTTAAAACTTAATTGAATTTTTTCATACTTGTACATATTAATACTACAATAGGTTCAAAAACATCTGCAAACTTTGTTAATAATGACTCCAAACTCAACTTATTTTCAATATTTTTGTCACATTTAAAATTTATAGCTGATAGCTTGACTTGGAAATTTTTAAACATTTTAAAAGCTGACATAAAATCGCGACCTAATAATGATCTACATTCGCTTTTTACAATCAACAACCTCGCAGGTATGAAGTGTTTATTTAAATTTGCCATTACAAAAATTTCACCAATTGGAGTGACAATACTACCATCATACATCTTTAATTTAATATTTGGTGATTTGCAATGGAATTTCTTTAAACGTATTTTGATAAATGTTATAGGACAATACAGACATGCCAGCACCCGAATCCACCTCCATTATTGTTGACTTTTATGGTAGCTTTCAATGGTTCAATCATTGACTGGTTATTTAAATTGAACATTTCAATTATTTCCTCTTCTAAAAGCTTCTGATTTTTTTGCTTATCCGATAAATAATTCGTGAAAGCCTCTGCCTTTTTGCAGATTTTAGATATATATTCGATATATATCCCATTTCGTTACACGTTTTACATTTGTACTTTTTATACTTGCAATTAGAAAAATTATGGTTAATATTACCACATGCAAAACATTTAAGTTGACTTGCGGATGAAGAAGTGTCTTCTTTTGGTTTGGTAGATGGTCTTCTTTTTGTGTTTATTTTAAAATTTTTGTTTGGCATTTAGTTTGTGAATGGAAGCAGTTATTTCACTTAAAGCCGTTTTCTTTTTTAATACTAATTCCAATAATTCTTGGATTGTTTCCGCTTCTTCACATCTGTCTAAATTTTTTCCGGACGATAATCCACTAACAAAGCAATCATGCAACACGTTATTTAAATCGTTGCCAAAGTTGCATAAAGCAGCTAAGCTCTTGAGACGTACATAAGATTTAGCAATGGGTTCATCCTGCATTTGTTGCATCTTGTAAAATTCTATGCGTTTTCGCCACACTGACATTTTTGATGAGAATTGAGATCTAGCAAATTGTATAATTCGTCAAACGTCTTCGACTCTGATAATTCTGGATCGCATAGATCATTTAGTGTGCAATAGATCGAATTAGAAATTGATGTGAGTAAAACGACCACTCGCCTATTGTATATCATTGGCTACAAAGTATTGTATTAGATTGCTGATATAGTTTCCATCACCATTCTCATAAATTTCCAGTCGACTACAAGACTAAGGTTGTTGTTGGGCTATGATATTACGCGAGAAAAATATTAAATAACGTCAAAACTGTACTTTCTTGCCCCGCGAATGATTGCGCCCACGAAACTCCAGTACGATGGCCGTTTCGTAAAAGATAATAAAAAGAAAAACTGTAGAGCACAATTGTCAATTATGCCTCGTCGCATTTATAATGCATAATATCATGGGACTTGAATAACAACTACGAAAATACTCTCAGAAAAACCAGTATATCGTATTCTCCAAGCGCGTTTCAACATTACTGACTGCTCATTTGGGCGTCCAGCCCGTCATACCCTCTAACCAGACAGTGCCTTCCAAGAAGGAGGGATATATTATATTTGAAACTAAAAAGAATCTTAACGATCTTATAATAAGCATAAAACTTTAAAGCAATTTATAATATATTCGCACTCATTTGAAAGCATTAGAAGTATTAGAACAATCTGTCGATCGATGGGACGCTATTATTATCTTTCTCGCTAGAAACAAGTTGGATTTCCGTTCACAGCATAAATGGGAGGAGGTAGTCGGACAGCAAGAACAAGATCATATACCAACTGTAGAAGAATTCCTTAAAGTCCTACAGGAAAGATGCCGGACATTTGAGATGTTGAACGGCAAAGTCAAACAAAAGCCTACAACACAAGCTAGTACCAACAAGAAAAGCGAAAAGAGAGTAGCATTGGCAATCACTTCGCATGTCCGCTTTGTCAAGCGAAGTATCACATTTATAATTGTGAAGAATTCTTAAAAAGGTTTGTTCAGGATCGAAAGGCAGAGGTAAAAAAGAAGCAACTGTGTATTAACTGTCTAAGAGCGGGACATTATGCAAAAGAATGTAGGTCTTCAAGCTGTCGTAAGGGTTCTAAGGCGCATAATACGTTGTTGCACATAGATTATACGAGCACTCAATCAGAGTCAGCTCCGAGCTCTGATGCACAATCATCAGAAGAAACAGAGAAACCGATAACTGCATATTGTAATTTTGTTTCTTGTAAAGATCAAGTGAATGATTTTACACAGAATAATGTTGCATTAACAAATAGTTGCAAGTCAAGTTCACATTCACTAATATTATTAGCTCAAATATAGATATTTAAGTTCGAGATATTTAAGGAAAGCAGCATCAATGTAGAGTTTTATTAGATCCGGGTTCACAATCGCATTTGGTAACGAAAGAGCTAGTCGATAAATTAAAATTATCATGCAAGAGCAAATCAAATCATTAACGGCGTTATGCAATGTTCAACGGATGTTAGATATTCCACGAATCTCTGTATTCAGTCACGTTATACAAGCTTTAAAACAAAGATAAATTATTTGGTACTTCCTACTATAACAGAACGATTACCACAAGTCAAATTGAACAAAAGGAACATTATGTTATCTGAAGATTTCAGAATAGCAGATCCTTCCTTCGACAAGCCAGGCAAAATCGACTTACTAATGGGCACTAGCTTATTTTAGAAATTATTGTGTGTAGGCCAAATACGAGGAAACTGCGGGAACTCAACTTGGCAAAAAAACTCTTTTAGGATGGATAATTGGAGAGATAGTGCACACGAATCCTAACATAACCTCGACGTCTCTTATTACAATGAGTCAAGCTCTACACGAAAAAATCGAAAAATTTTGAGACAAGAAGACATTCAGGAACCG
Source organism: Acromyrmex echinatior (assembly GCF_024713525.1). Classification (NCBI taxonomy): domain Eukaryota; kingdom Metazoa; phylum Arthropoda; class Insecta; order Hymenoptera; family Formicidae; genus Acromyrmex; species Acromyrmex echinatior. The sequence continues at coordinate 5,928,303 of NC_141858.1, read as the reverse complement.
CGTTTACTTAGCAAGCAAGAAAATTATTGCAAAGGGCATTTTATTAACACATATATTCACGAGAACTGGATGGGAGGTTCGTAGTTAGTTTACCGAAGGATTCACACATTTCTCTCGATGACTCAAAGGAACTGCATTGAAGAGATTATTCACGTTAGAAAGAAAGTTTAAACGGCAATCAGAGAAGAATACATTCGCTTCATGGAAGAATACAAGGATCAAGGACACATGAGTACAGCGTCTTGGAATATCATCTCAAGCAACAAGCCATTGTATTTTATACCACATCAGTTCTTCGACTCGAGAGCACAAGCACGAAGCTTAGGGTAGTGTACGATGCATCGGCCAAGATGGATAATGGAAGGTCACTTAACGACATGTTGCTGCCCTAACTTACAAAACAACTTGTTATATCTCATGTTACGATTCCGAATTCATTTGCACACCTTAACAGTCGATATTACCATGATGTTTCGGCAGATAATGATAGCAGAAGAAGATCGCAAACTTCAGTTAATCCTTTGGAGCAGTCAAGAAACTGAACCTGTAGAGGTATTCATTTTAAATATGATCGCATATGGAACCACCTGTGCTTCCTATTTGGCACAGCGTTGTTTGCGATAATTAGGAGAAAAGAATGGAAGATCATTCCCCCTTGCATGGAAGGCGCTACAATCAGATTTTTACATGGACGATGTAATCATTGGATCAAACAATCTCGAGGAAGCTATTATGCTATAGAAGCAACTCATGACACTACTAAGAAAAGGGCAATTCCCTTTAAGGAAATGGAGATCAAATTATGAGAAAATATTGCAACACCTAACAATGGATAGTAAGTCGAATGAATTATTGGTATTAAACAAAGAAGAGCCTCTGAAAGCACTTGGATTGCTGTGGAATTATCGAACGGATCTACACTACAGTATAAAGGGATCTTCACAAAATCACATTGTGTTGTCGGAAATATCAAAGGTCCACAACCCATTAGGATTACTTACTTCCGTACTTATAATATTCAAGATCCTCATGCAGAAGCTATGATCCTTAGATATCGGATGGGACAAAAGCCTGCCGCAAGATATCTACACTCAATGGAAAAGTTATCGTTCCCTGAACCAATTAAGTGAGCTTGAGATACCTCATATAAAGGAGGGCAATGCGATGAAGAAAATTGATTTATTTGGATTTGGAGACGCATCCGAGAAGGCCTACGGCGCTTGCATCTATGCTGTCAGCAAAGACAGCAATTTACAATCAAGATTGTAAATATTATGTGCCAAATTGAGGGTAGCACTCTTAAAGACGATAACAATTGCAAGGTTGGAGCTGTGCGCAGCTCTTCTGGTAGCCCAGCTCTGTCACGAAGTGTGCGAGGCGCTAGGCGAAGCAGTCAACGACATCGATTGTAGACAGACTCAATGATCGTACTGGGATAAATAGGAACCTGCCCCAGCACTTTGAAGACTTTTATAGCCAACAAAGTATTGAAGATACAAGCTCTTGGCGAAAGAATCATGGCATCGCGTAGCGTCTAGTAATAATCCTGCAGATGTTCTATCAAGAGGAGCTACAGCACAGCAATTAAAGAATAGTAGCCTATGGTAGTACGTGGCTTCGCTCAGAAGGGGCCTGGCCAAAGCAACTTGAAAGCATCTCAGAACTACTTGATAAACGAATGGAAAAGATCACTAATCTAAAACATATAAAAAGAAGAGCATAAAAAATCACAGCACAAATTATAGTTTGTGATATTTAATTATTATTACATTAATTAAAACATTAAACGTTTCGGCCACAATTTGGCCATCTTCAGTAATTCAATAATATTCTTAAAACGCAAAGTTACATCTAATTAACATTAAATTCAACAGTCGGATGTTGTAATTAAATAAACGTGTTCTTTTCTATGTGAAGATGCTTTATACAATAATGTTACAACGCCAATTGTCATATCACGAAAAGTGTAGAACAAGAATTTCCAAATTCTAAATTAAAATAAATTTGTATATCATTAACATCTTTTAGTCGGAATATAAAGAAATAGAATCGTTACCTGTTTTACAGCAAAAAAACTAAACGATGAATCTCAAGTACCTCTTTTACACAATTAGAATTTTGTCGTGACATTATGTGTTGTTATTTGTCATATCATGTATTTTACCACTATTTATATATATAAGTCAATAGTTTAGAAAGTTCTAGAATTATTTATTAAAAGAAAGAGAGATCCTTCTTAAAAACGTTTATTCAATTACAACACCCGACTGTTGAATTTAATGTCAACTAGATGTAACTTTGCATTTTAAGAATATTATTGAATTACTGAAGATGGCCAGATTGTGGCAGAAACGTTTAATGTTTTAATTAATGTAATAATAATTAAATATTACAAACTATAACTTGTGCTATAGTTTTTTATGCTCTTCTTTTTATATGTTTTAAAATTATAACCACGTTAGTTTTCAAGATGTATTTTAATCACTAGTCTAGTTGCAATTTTTTCACACTCGATTCTATCTAGTATATCTTCGTTTGAACAGTTTGTAAGAATTATGTCTTGGTGTTATAGATTCATAGAAAGCTATCGTCGTAATAAACAAGTTGGAGATCTCACTGTCAAGGACTTGAATAAAGCAGAAATGGCTATCGCAAGAGTAGTCCAACGAGAATCCTTTTCCCAGGAATTTCACTGTTTTCAGCGAAAATGTGCACTTAAAAGGGACAATAAGTTGATCACACTAGATCCGTTTCTAGATAAGCAGGACTTAATCCGTGTGGGAGGTCGTTTACTATAGGAGGCATGCTGATTTGCCGAAAGAGACGAAGCATCTCATCATATTGTCATCAAGGCATTACATAATTAACCTGATATTGAGGGAAGAGCATTTAAAGTTGCTTCATTGCGGAGTTGAACAATTGTTAGCATTAAGCAGAAGATATTGGATATTAGCAGGAAGAAGAGAAGCTCGAAAGGCAATCTACTTATGCCTAAATTGTTTTAGAACGTTAACCTGTCAATGAAAATGGGGAATCTGTCCAAGGAAAGGGTAATTGAATATGTACGCTCATTTGCTATTAGAGGAGTAGACTACGCGGGGTTTATATTCATTAAGGAAAGCCGCCGCAGGAGACGTATCCTTACTTTTAAGACCTACGTGGCTTTATTTATCTGTCTTAATACAGGAGCCATTCATCTCGAATTGATCACGGATTTGACGATGGAAGCGTTATATGGCAATTCTTCGTCGCTTTACCGGCAAAAGAGGAATTTTTCCCGTTTACTATCCGATAATGGTACCAATTTCATAGGCGCCTCTCGAAAATTTAAGGAGTATGCATTTTTGAAGGAGAAAGAAGATACTATACAGATGCAATTGGCAGAAGATAGGGGGTTTATGGGAGTTGGCAATAAAGATAGTAAAAAGATATTATTCGAAGAATGTTATATTCTTCTCATTAAGATTGAAGCAGTAGTAAATTCGCGACCAATAACTCTGTGCTCGAACGATCCTTAAGATTTATTTGTATTAACACCCGCTCATTTCCTGGTGGGAGATTTTTTGTTTCAGCCTGTACAGAAGGATTATATTGATATTCCTGATAAGTATTTAAGTCATTGACAACATCTTCAAAAGGTGTGGCAAGATTTCTGGCAGACCAAAATCTGGTAGAACAGCAAATCGCGGTAAATGAGTCTGTAGAACTGCAGCCCTGTTTAATGGAATTCTAGTACTAATTAAGGATGATCGATTGCCATCTCTCCAATGGAATATTGGAAGGATTCTGGATGTACACTCCAGAGACGACGGTATGACCAGAGTGGTCACTGCTCAAGGTCAATTCAAACGGCCATTAGCTTCTTTTCTCTGCCTATGGAGGATGACTTCTCTACGTTGCAGAGCAATTGATTCTACAGTACAAGACAAGAGGACTGTTATTATATCCGATCCGATGTATCAGATTTAGCATATTATTTTTGAAAGATAATATTTCAAAGAGGATAGAACTGTTACCAACTATGACATATTACCGATTGATAGATAATAGACTAGCGCTGCGTAGCTCTGGGAGCGGGAGTGTGGCGCATCTTCGCGTGGCATTAGTTTTCTTAGATTCCAGTTTTTCCTTGCTTGTAGACAATCAAGTTATCTCGTGTTCCTCAATAAAGCATTCTAAGTTTTCAATCTGTTGCATTAATCATATTAATCCACAACATCCTTTGGCAGAAGCGAAGTGGAGTTGAACTCGTTTCGCGTATTTGACTTTTATAATTGTAATCGGAAGTCGAAATTCATTGCACAACAGTACAATTATAAAAGACATAAAAAATCAACCTACGTGGAAGTTTACGCATTAAAATATTCATTAATTTACGTTCGATCAGTTATTAAATCTACCAAACGTCCTTCCAATCAATTCTTTTCAATCAATTGTCTTTTGATCGCTTGTCCTTTCAACCAATTGGCCTTTCGATCAGTTACCCCTTTGACCAATTATACCTTCGACCAATTATCCTTTTGACCAATTATCCTTTTGATCAATTGTCCATTCAATCAATTGTACTTTCGACCAATCGTCTTTTCGACTAATTTTCTATCGATGAATTGTTTTCGATCAATTGTTTTTGATCAATTGATCGGATACGGCGCGTAGAGCTGGCGTGCGCTCCTCATTTGCGGGTATCTAATCTTTGGCTAATAGTAGTATGTGACTAATAGTAGTATGTGGGCAGCTATTGAGTGTTAAAACAAACCCCTACCTAAACGTTTCCTCTAGTGCCATATTATATGGCCTAGATCAGTCTGAAAAATGGCGCACTCTGATTGGTCGAGGAGTGTAGGTTGGAGATAATAGGGTAATTAAATGGTGTGTTCTGATTCGCTCTATATTTGACAAAGATTCTGATTAATTCACACAACACTTTCTCACGAAATAATTGGAGAAGGGAGTGGTAGAGGACCTCCGACAAAATAGTTAATGGGAGATTGGGATCGTAACATTTTTTTGTCATAGAGAGGGGGAAAGATATGAACAGCAGACGTGAATAACAGATAGCTTTATGGTGATCACTTTTTGGCGCGACACAATGTCATCGAACCGGTTTAAGTGAAAGTGTTTTTTATTATTTATGATGATAAGTTTTACGAAAATTTACAAGTCTAGAGGACTCTTACTTTTATTTGAAAGAAAGAGAAAGTAAAACAGGCACGAACTCTGTCCTCACCATTTAGCGAGATTGTATCCTTTCCCTGCCACTTTCGACGACCGAGCTAAGCTGAAGCCTAATGTTAAGCTGCATGAGGCAGATACTGCGCGCTAAGACGATTCAAGTTTCAATATCTCCACTCAGAAGCCAGAGCCGCTCAGGAATCGTATCTTCACGATAGCGAATGTTTCACGTGGCTGTACAGTTAAAATTGTCGATCGAGCCAGCGAAAGCGAACAGCTATAAATGCATAATATCTATTCTGTTCGAGCAAGTTACAGATTCGCTAATTTTACTACTTTCACTGATTCTTGTGTAACAATGTATTACAAAAAGATTTTTTTAGAAATTTTATTAGACGATACATGTACTGTTGATAACAATGGCAAACCATTAATTGCACCAGTGCATGTTACTGTCTCTCAAAAAATGCCGGAACCTGGTTCTAAAATCACCCCCCGAAACATGTCTACGTAAGTGTACGTGAAAATCACAATAGATATAAAAATATATTAAAACATTTAGAAATCAAGTTGCGTAAAGAAAAAAATTTGACACTAGTTGCAGTTTGGAAAGTTTTAATATATCTGATGCATCATTCATTGCATTACATTCTAAAACATTTGATTTAATTGTATTTTCGGATAAATGGCTAATGATGAAGCCTATAAAAAATATATATAACAATTGGGTTTATTGGATTGCAACTTAGTTGGACTGATATTATAGTAGAAAAGATATGGCAACAACAAAACTGGAATTGTGTATTGAAATTTAAAAAGCATCGCATTCATCTTATTGTTAATAACAAAGCACGTTATTATATATTTTTTCGAGGTGTAAAATGTACTGCAATTATTGAATGCATGCTGCTTAAAATGCCAACTGAAAATATGGACGTATCACTTTTACATGTAAAGTAAAAGATATATGTTATACGAATCACATTACCAATAAAAAAAGACATTTAATAGGTATTCGACGTACAGCAGTGGATAAAATGATCCAAAAATGTAAAGATGCTGTTATTTTCCATTGAGAAGAAGCAAAAGTTTGGAGACAAAGATTTTTCAATTCTTCCTTTATCTGTCATCCATATGCAAGGCAAAAGTAGAATTGTTAAAACAACATGGATTAATACGAGGACAAGTCAATAAGTTTTTAGAAAAACACATTTTTTTTGATCGATTCATTTTTATTTCTTAATATAGTCTCCTTTCAGCTTGATACACTTGATCCAACGATTCTCCAACTTTTTCAAGACGGCCTAATAATATGATTTGTCCAACTCGTTAAAATAAGCCTCTGTTTCAACGAGGAGCTGCTCTCTGGTGAATGTCTTTCCTCCGAACCATTTCTTCAGGTTTGAAAACAGAAAATAGTCGCAGAGAGAATAAATCTGGCGAATATGTTGGATGAGGAAGCAAGCATTCGTAGCGGAATTCGTCGAATTTGGCCATCAGTGCCGGGCACGTGAACCTGTGCATTGTCTCGATGGAAAAGCACTTTCTTCTTCGCCAAATGCGGACGTTTTTTCTTTAAAATGTTGTTGAAACGGTCCAATAAGGCTACGTAATAATCGCCAATGATCGTTTGCTTCGACGGAAGGTAATCGATATGAATTATACCGCGTGCATCCCAAAAAACTGTAGCCATCACCTTTCCGACTTCATGCTCTTCGCCTTCTTCGGAGCTGATTCACTCGGTGAAGTCCATTTTGACTAATCTTTTGTCTCGGATGTGAAGTAATGGATCCATGTTCCGTTCACAGTAATGAATCGACGCAGAAATTCATCTGGATTACATTGAAACATCTCCAAACATTGTTTTGAAATCATTATACGGTCGCGCTTATGGTCCACAGTGAGCAAACGCGGCATCCATCTTGCCGATAGCTTTTTCATACTCAATTGTTCGTGCAAAATTGAAATCACTGTGCCATGTGATATTCCTGTGGCCTCAACAAGCTCGTGCACTTTCACTCGTCGATCAGTCAAAACAATATCGTGGACTTATCGATTTCTGGGGTAGCAGCAATTGGACGTCCCGAACGAGGTGCATCATATGTGAATGTACGACTACGTTTAAATTCATTCACCCAATTGTATACAATCGCAAACGCTGGTGCTATGAACATTATCCAATTCGGTTTTGATTTCTTTTGGAGTTAAACCTTTCATATATATGTGTTTGATCACTGCACGAAACTCGTTTTTTTTCATTTTGCAAAAAATATAAAGGTTGTTCGCTTTAATCGTCTACAGAAATGAAACCACGCGATGAATTCCGCTCAAAATTTAACAGTAATCAGCTGAAAGATGCTACTTACTCAAAAAGTAATGTGACATGATACTGCGAGTGCCCTCTGACAGATTTTCTAAAAACTTATTGACTTGCCCTCGTATTTAGCAATCCAGTTTTATATTTACTAGACAGCACAAAATGCAGTAACCATACGAGATCAATTATTAGTATCAGTTTATGACCATTTTACTGCATATATTAGACCCCCGAGCAAAAGATATTATATGCAGAAAGATGTAAAAAAGGATAAGCTTTTTTGACAATTGATGCTACAGGCGGTATAATAAAGCGCAGATCATTGCAAGATCCACCAATATTTTTATATCAGTCCTTGTTAGTAAGGATGGCAGTACACCTGTTTTTCAGATGATTTCAGTCGATTATAGAACATTGATGATTGCTTTCTTTTTATATTACTGAATATTACGGAATATTACTGCTGCAGATGGATCTATTCTACATACGTAGTCATGACTGATTTCGAATAGATCAAAATTGCCATTTTGACATTTTCGCGAAATGTATTAATTTCACGATTATTTAAATAAATGTTTTGCTGCAACCGTTTTGGGAAATACTGATGATTCCATTTTGTTATATCAAACTGAATGTTTATCACTTTATTTCTATGGAAATGTGAGGTAAAAATGAAAAGATAAAATCTTAGTACGAGCATTTTATATTCGTTGTATATATTAGTCAAACTTATCTCATGGATTCTTTCAAAGAAATAGAATATTTTATGGAATCATCATTGAGCGTTAAGAGGATATGCTAATTGATAAGGCTAAAAATTACATAATTATTTAGGAATTTTTTTAAAAGAAATGAATTAATATAATAATATGAAACTTTTTAAAATTTTATTTGTACAAAATAGATATTTAAAAATCATTTTTTCGTGTCTATATCATACAAAAAAAAATACATAGTAATACGCAAGACGTATGAAAAAATTTCTTTTTGACGCGTTGATCATTGTCGACCAAGCCAGCGAAAGCGCCGTTAGTTCTAATAGCCTGAAATCAAAAATTAAAAAAATTAATAAATTGTAAGAGTTACACTATTACTGAACTAAGAAAAAAATTGAAAATTGTTGAAACGGATAATGTTTTGAAAAATAGTATTCATTTTCACCTATAAATTTGTTTTATTTTTTTTAAATAATAAAATGGAATATTATAAATTAAATTCCGTACTTCTAGTAATAAAAAAACATATTTTATATGACGTAAAATATTTTAAATCGCAAAAATTCAAATCGATTGGACGCTTAGTTCCCGAGATATTATGTCAGTCAACGCGGTAAAAAATGCTGTTTTGAGAAAAATGTATTTAAAGTTTCAACTACGATTTACTATAGCTATCATCAGTTAATCAGCTATTGGCTTTGATAATATTTTTTCAAGACTATCAATTTTCCGAAAATGTAATAAAAAAAATTCGATTTTTTTAATCGGCAAACTATTAGGTCATTTAAAAAGTATTCGCGGTTTTTTCATTCAAAAATTGAAGAAAAAACCGCGGATACTTTTTAAATGACCTAATAAAATATTCCCTTAAGTAAGAGTATTGATTGCACAACGAACAATAATATATGTTAATGTCTGAGATACGCATGCAATATCTAAATAATGTAATTAAAGATAGAAAAAATTATAATGACATATTAGACACTATCGAAAATAACGATGGAAATCCAGAAATTGAAACTTTTTTTCCATATATGAAGCAGACAATAACACCGATTGGGTAAAATGGAGCATTTCTGTTCTGAATTCGTCCAAAAAATTATGGAAGATTCAAAAGATGATAACATTATTAACACTCGTTCTAATTTTGTCGAACAAATTAAAACACGTTTACTACTACCCATATGGACGTATATACGTATTTACCCATATGGACAAGTGTGTGCGTCCATTCTTTAAAAGAATGGATCTGGTGAAATCGCTACTTCTTTTTCATGTTGTGCAGCCCCCATTACAATACTACCACGATTTAATCTTGCATTTCGACATAGCAACGGGCTCACAGAAATGCACGACTATTACCAAAAAGCAACCTTTGCATTTTGACATGGCAACGGAAATGCAAAGCTGCAAATTCAGCAGCGCGTACGGATTAAAATCGTATACGTGCCGATTTCTGTGACTATATATGGTCACATCGGAAATTGTAATAAGACACCGCAACTCCTTTATATTCGGCTAATTGCGAGAGATTGCGAGAGTTTTTCATAAGTAAATCTTAACAATACATTATGCGTGTCGCGAGTGACTGCTGTCCAGTTACATTTGCGATAACACTCGTCGTATGACTGATCTAATCATCATCACGAGCGCGAACACTAAAATTAAAAATAAATAAAGAAAAATACACTGGCAATGAGAGTCAAGCGCAATAATTGGAGTACAACAAAATTATCAGTGATTTATTAATCAATAAATAACAAATGTTTCGGCATCATTCCGAGCCATCATCAATGATACATTATTTGTATATGTGATCATTGTCTCAAGCTCCACTTGGAAAATTATACACAATAGTTGCAAAACCAAGTGATTTGGATCTAAAATTACTTGCAACTATTATGAGAGACATATATATAACTTTCCAAGTGGAGCTTGAGACAATTATCACATGTACAAATAATGTATCCACTGATGATGGTTCGGAATGATGCCAACTTTGTTACTTATTGATTAATAAATCACTGATAATTTTGTTGTGCTCCAATTACTACTTAACTCTCATTGCAAGTGTAAAGAAGAGGGGAACAAATAGTGTTGGATTTTTTCTCTCTCTCCTATAATACTAATTTCAGGTTTACAAGATTTCTCTCTCTCCTGTAATGCTAATATCAGGTTTACACAATTTTTCAATAAAAAGATACTTTCCACCTTCAAATATACGAAAAATTTGATTAGAGTTCCCATAAGTTATATATAAAAGCTAGAGCTTCATAAGAATTGAAATCTACATTTGTCACTATTTATCCTACGCCAGGAGCAGTTTTAAAATACACAATTTTTACCTCTTATTCGGTTTTCATTTCGACGTTTTGATTAAATAAGAACTGAATTTTTTTACTCTGCAATACGTATAAGAATTTTATTTATTAATACATAATACTATTACATGTAACATTATTTGTCGATATACTTAGCTTACAACAATAATTTTTTAACATTTGAATTTTTTAATTTCTATTTATAATATATATTTTTTAAAAATTTTAGTAATCAATTTAAATATCAAAAGAAAAATTATTAAACAAAAAGGATTATATACATTTAAAATTGCATTTATCTCAAAAAGTAAAAAGATAAAAATAGAATTAAAAAATAAAGCAAATCTTTGGCTGCTCTTTACAGAACTAAACAAATTATACACATGCATTAACAGCTCTAGACTAATATTTCTTAGTAGAAATCACAATCATTTATTTATAATTTGCTTTGAGGCTAATCTCATATTATCCAAGATAAATACCAGAAAAATCATATTCGAACATTAAAAAAGCTTTTTGACGTCTTGCCAAATTATCTGGATACGTCAGCTTAGGCAAGATCACTTTTGTTTCTAAAACATTCATAAAATGAATGTCAGGTAAATGGTTGCACAAAGCGTTTATTGTAATTAATTTTCTTTAGGTATGAGATTTCTAAGTCTCTCCCCATTACTATCTTCTTGCTTTAAAATTTTACCAACGAAATATTTCTCTTCCTTATCTCCAAAAATTACTAAAACATAGTCACCTTCATCAGGAGATAGTGTAAGTGTAGGGAAACATTTAGTTATCACTTCAACATTATTCTCTTCACATGACATGTCTCTTCAATATCATTTTTCTTGCACAATAAATCAATTTCAGAACTCAGATTATTTGATGTTTTATTAAAATTTAAAGCTTTCTGTATTCTTTCTTTTTTATATTTTCCTTTCTTCGTCTGAACTGTTTTTGGATTTCGCTTTGGATAACACTTTCTCGCTGTTTTTTCCTTTCTTTAGCCTTTTATTTCTTCTCCATCTACGTTTCTCTATTTTATTCTTTTATAAAGTATCTGTGGCAATCATACATTTATCTTTCCTATTTTTCTGCTTAGGCTGAACTTTAGGATAATCTTTGAAATCTATTGGACTTATAAATGAAGAGCCATTAATAATGGTTGCATTAAAAATGGCCCTGCTGTTACTATTACATCTGAAATATTTCGTACGAAGGCCTCTACTGTCCATATTTTACTAGTCTTGTTGTAGTTTTATTTTTGAATCATAACTTTCGTTTGTCATAGTCTCAGATTCATTTGGATCGTTAGTTCTGTCATTTGGATCTGTTGCTCTGTTACCATAGACATGATGTAATCCGAGTCTTGAAATACTAATCGGTTGAAAGGAAATATGCCAGGCTTTTAAAAACTGGCAATAATGTTTAATGGAGTAGTTGCCTTATTTAGAGCTTTTCGCACGAATCCTGCTACATAATAAATAGTTACAGGGATTGCTTATCATCCGTTTACTGCATTATCCTATGATTTGATGATATGATTGATAAATTCCTATGTCTAAAAATTGAAGTTTGTGCATACAGTGCGGAGGAAAAGTGAAAAATGTTACTCCATTTTGTCGAGCAAAATTTATAGCATTAGCTAACAAATGATTTCAACATTGTCTATTAAAAGAAGAAGTGGGGTTTTCTTTAGAGAAACCTGAACTTTACAAAATAACATCAACAAAGAGTTCTTTTTACATGTAGCCTTGATCATTAGCTAATCCAAAAGTTCCAGGAAAAGCATTTCTTGTTACATTACTCTTAAAGTATTTTCGAAGAAAAATCATCATAGGAGGTATTATCACTCCATGAGCACCAATAAAGCAGCAGCTTGTCATTGACGTACCTCTATACGCACTCTTTACCTGATGCACTTGTTTTACATCTTTAGAACAAATGATTTTTTTTGGTATTCTGCACTACTAGTCTCGTCTATATTGTAAAGTCTGAATCCATCCATAAAAGAATAATTCTTCTTCAGAGATTCTTCTAATTTATTTAAAAAATTGTCAATATTTGTCTTATTAAATGCTGAAGTAATACTACAGCCTTCTGGAATTCGAATTGATACATTTATATGCCGTTTCTTGAAGCCTTTAAATCAAACCTGCCTTTAAAGCAAACAAGCAAGTAACTTCATCAAATCACCTAGAAATTGAATTTTTGAAGGATTTGAACAGCACTAAACAATAAGCCAATGATATACTTTACTTTTATATTAATCAATACCAGCCATTTTACTATCTTCTCAGTTCTGTGATATTGGAAGATTGTGATAATGACTGTCTCATATGCCAATTCTCTTACTTTAGTTGTACTGAAACCAAATCCCATTTTATCTACATCAATACAATAGGCAACAATTTCATCTTCCAACTGTTTATAAAAGATTGACTTTTTTCCAAAACTTAATTGAGAACAATTAGAATTATCTTCTATATTCTTCATTCTTTTGATATGATGAACACTTTTCCACAATGTCTGTCTATTAATGCCTTTTTATTGGGCAACTGTTCTAATAGACCATCCATCACGAACCAATGCTACTGCGGCTGCAAGTTTTCTAGCTCTTATGATTAATTTCTTTTTATAATTTTTAACATCGTAAAAATGTTTTAAATAAAACGATTTAGCAATAGCTGAAAAAGAAAAAATCAAGAGTTATAAAAACATGATATATCATAATTATGAAAATGATTCATAACTTATAAGAAAATAACAATTTATTTAATATTTTATTTACCCACTAATTAAAATTTTGTATAATAGCAGTTTAATTGTCTAATAGAGTCTCTCTGTTTCTTTTTCTCTAAACAAAACAACCTAATCTATTTCTAAACTTATTTGAAGAATATCTTCAAGGATGTTAATCACCTTATTGTATAATTACGGAATGTAATGTTGATATCGCTATTTGTGAGAATTTACACTAGCATCAATATGTATACTTACAATCGTGGATAGAATGGTCGCACCCTTACGAAAAAATACACTCAATTTTGGACGTTAAACACTCAAAAAGAACGCTCAAATTTGGGTATTAAACACTTCGAAAAACGCTCAAATTTGGATGTAATTTCGGACGTCAATTAAAGGTTATACTCAATTAAAGGTTAATGCCAAAGAAAACCATCAAAATAAATGGCTTTATGATATAAAATTAATTAAATGTGTTTTATTCCTAAAATAATATTGTATTATTAATTTGCAACATTTTTCAAAACACACGACAAAATTATATTATAATTTTAAAAAATGCTCTCTCTCTCATTTGGGAATTAATTTCCTTATTTTTCTAAGCGGTCACCCATCCAACGGTACTTGACCACTGCAATCGTATGGGAACTGCTGCTTCGATCCAAGAACATTGAATGTTAGTATATAACTGTGATATATCTCAATAGGACTTCAACATATCTTTAGGACTGCGTGAAACATCTTTTTGACAAACTTTATCTAGGCTGCGTTTGGAAACATCATCTGGATGCCCCTATGTTTTATATTATCCTTGTTTCGCATTGGACAACAAAGATAAAACGATACATAGGGACACTCGGATGATGTTTCCGAACGCAGCCTAAATCAAGTTTGTCAAAAAGATGTCTCATACATATTGTTTGAGATCGGTAATTCAAAAAAAAGGTAAGAATTCCTTCGGTCGACCGACAGTAATTGTTATTGAACGCACGCACAAGGCGAGCTCGTGATTTCATCTCGAGCCTGACTTTAAGCCTCATCAAAGTCAGAGATTCATTGTTCTGTAGTCTTTCAAAACAATTCGGTACACGCAAACAGGCACCGACAACGGACCATCGAAAGTTCTAGAACAATTCGATTCGCGCACGCGAGCGCCGCGCTCCGACGAATACGTCACGCGCTGTCACCAATCCCGCGTACGGATTTTCTGTCGCGCATGACTGTTACGTTGAACGTCGCTAGAAAAGAATCGAAAGCGCCAATCAATTTTGTACAACCAATGCCACGTGATAATTACGATTGTGGCAAAATTTAATTGGATTTCTCCCAAGAAGAAAGCCCGGACCGGAAGTAATAAATGCTTCGATCTCGCCGGTTCTAAAGGCAGATTGCGCAGATTGCGGAAATAGTCTACACCGCTTATACCGTCTACACCGCTTAGAATTCTTAGACTTCTCAGAGTTCTTACTTCCAAAAAAGTTCTTAGAGTTCTTAGAGTCATAATCTCGCTTCGTAAAATCGCCGTGCTAACCGTTTAGTGAAATCGCTATAAACCGAAACTTTCGAGAAGCTTCGAGGAAAATCGCCGAGATTTTCCATCACCGCATTTCCAAGCTCAATTTGGAAAAGGTGACCGCATTTAATATTCTGTTAATCTAATCTTTAATTAATCATATCTTTTGACTTTGTAACTGAATACATTAAAGAAATTCTTTTGTTAAATTAAATGAAACGGAGTTCTCTTCACTGTCGTGCATCATATCAACCTTGTACCGTTTTCTCACTCGAACCTTTTTCCGCGCGGTGCGCTCTCGCACATTTTCTGGTCCTTCGAGCCGGATTCTCGCCGGCATCCGCAGTGTCGAGTGCATCGCGTTCAGTTTGCTAGTGCTGAAAAGAAAGAGTGAGTGATGGGTAAGAAACTGCAGAATTTGCTGACGAAGCAAAGCGACCTTCGCCATCGCATGGCTCAGTCAGTATCAGATCTGGAGGAGCTCGGCGCAGCGAACATTACGCTGGAAGCCGCCGAGACAGTCGTCGGTCTTCTGGATGGATTGTGGGCGAAATTTGAGGCTCAGCATGAACTCATCATAGAGCATCTTGAAGATGCATTCGCGGAGAGCGAATACAACTCGACCAGAGTCGCTCACTCAGCGAGAGTGACGTACATCACGCAACGAAGTCTCCTTCTCAACCATGTTCGGAAACTCAAGGTGAAGGAACCGAGCTCAGCTTCCAAAACAGAAGGTAATGAGTCTTCCGGAAAACCGTCGCTGCCTCGCCTCAAGATTAGTTCTTTCTCTGGCGCGTTCGAAGACTGGCCTACATTCCGAGACCTCTTCCAATCCATTGTTGGCAGCAATTCATCACTCTCCGCAATCGAAAAATTTCATTACCTGAAAACTTGTCTGGAGGGTCCTGCCAAGGAACTGATTCAACCATTAGCGATGACCGAAGACAACTATCCACGCGCATGGGAGCTGCTAAGCGAGCGGTATGAAAATAAGAGAGAGTTATCTCGCTCCAATTTCTCCAAGTTTACCGCCGTGGCTAAGATGAAGAGCGAAAGTGCGGAGGAGCTCAACCGCGTTTTCAACGCCTTGACCAGGGTAGTCAACGGCCAGGAGAGCATTGATAGGCCTATCAACTCTCATGGCTTCGATCTACTAACTCATCTTGCCGTCGAGCTCTTCGATCCAAGAACTCGCCTGGAGTGGGAGTCACTCTCACGCGCCTCGAGCGACATGCCCACTCTTAAAGAGCTAATGAACTTCATAAACCAACGAGCACTTACTCTCACAGCCGCCAAACCACAATCGCTCAAGGTCTCCGACAACCCGTCGCGATCCGCCAAGTCGCATCACGTCAAGAAACACACCGAGTCTTCTCAATGCGTTCTATGCAAGAGTAAGCACCACGTGATGGCGTGTGAAGAATTCAAGAAGAAATCCGCGGCCGACCGCAAGGCCGTCGCCGAAACTCACAGGCTGTGCTTTAACTGTCTCGGCTCTCATGCTTTCGCGAAGTGCCATTCGACGAAGACGTGTGCTACGTGCAAGTCTCGTCACCACTCCATGTTACACGACGCGTACGCTTCACCGAAACCTCAAGAAGTCAGCTCACTGTCTGCGGTGCGACGCGACAACAACCACAAGGCCATTTTGCTCGCAACGGCGCGAGTTTCCATCGCTGATCGTCACGGCAATCAGCACACCACACGCGTGCTCATCGATCAAGGTTCGGAAATTTCTCTAATTTCCGAGGCTCTGGTCCAACGCCTACGCTTGCCACGCTCTCGATCCTCAATCGAGGTCATCGGCATCAGCGGCAAAAGCTCCGGGCCCAGCAGGGGAAAGGTGACACTCAAGGTGACCTCATTAACAACAGGGACCGACTTCACCGTCGGAGCCTTTGTTCTGCCACGTCTGTCGCTTTATCAAGGCTCTCACGCAAGGATCAGAACTGAGTGGCCACATCTAAAGGGGCTCCAACTGGCTGATCCCGACTACACAGCAAACGACGCTATTGAGTTGCTTTTTGGAGCGGAAGTATGCTCAATCATTCTCCAGGATGGTCTCCGCAAGGGAGGCCCCCAAGCGCCTATCGCTCAAAAGACGCTGCTCGGCTGGATCTTATCGGGAGGTTGCGACCGAGTAAACAACTCAGCACAACGCCACTCGCTTCAGTGCACAGCAGATCACGAGTTGGCCGACCTTGTGCACCGCTTCTGGGAGCAGGAGCGAGAAGTGCCCGCTCCCGTCGCTCTCACGCCAAAGGAGCAGCAATGCGAGGACATCTTCGCGCTGCAGCACCAACGCACTGCCGAAGGAAGATACATAGTGCGACTACCTTTTGCATCTCCGCCGACGACGCTAGTTGAGACGCGAAGACCTGCGCAACGACTTTTAGTCGCCATGGAGCGACGCTGCGAGAGAGACGCACGATTCGGCGATCTCTACCGAGCCTTCCTGAAGGACTACGAGGACCAAGGGCACATGGAATTGGCGCGAGAACCTCCGAATTCCAGCGAAGATCGGTGCTACCTTCCGCATCACGGTGTCCTTCGTGAGTCCAGCACCACGACTAAGCTCAGAGTCGTCTTCAACGGATCGCAGCGTACAAGGTCTGGTGAGTCGCTCAACACGCATCTATTAGTTGGGGCTAACCTGCTGCCACCCCTCGCGAACGTGCTTTTGCGGTGGCGATGGCACCGATACGCGCTAGTGGCCGACATCGAGAAGATGTATCGGCAAATTCTTGTGCATCCCGACGACCATAGACATCAGTGCATCCTGTGGCGACACCGCGTTGATGAGCCTGTACGCGAGTTCACATTAAAAACTGTCACTTACGGTCTCGCTTGCGCGCCATTTCTCGCCATTCGCACGCTGCGTCAGCTCGCCGATGACGACGGACCGCGTTTCCCTCGAGGCGCGAGTGCTTTACGACACGACTGCTACGTCGACGATATCGTAACCGGAGCGCACGATAAAGACGACGCTATCGCGCTCCAAGTCGAGCTACGCAACCTCTGCATGGCGGGCGGGTTCCCTCTCCGAAAGTGGGCCGCCAACTGTCAGGAACTTCTTCGCGACATTCCGCCTGAGTACTGTCTCACCAGAGACTCGCGGTCGTGGGACCTAGAGAACCACTCCACGCTGGGATTGCGCTGGTATCCAACTAGAGACGAATTCGCCTTCTCCGTCCCTCCTCGCACCGTTGTCACGTTCACCAAGAGAAGTCTGCTGTCGGAGACCGCTCGACTCTTCGACCCGCTCGGATGGCTGGCTCCAGTAACCATTCAAGCTAAAATTTTGATTCAATCGGCCTGGCTACAGCAGCTAGAGTGGGACACACCATTGCCGTCAACCATCGCTGGAAAGTGGAAGCGGCTCTGGGAAGAACTTCCACTGCTTGAGAAGATCAGAGTCGGCCGCTGGCTCGGCACCGGCGACACGAGCTCTCAACTCGAACTGCACGGCTTCGCGGACGCGTCCGAAAGAGGTTACGCCGCCGTGGTGTACCTCCGTATCACCGCAAACAACCAAACGAAGACTCTGTTGTTGACCGCCAAAAGCAAGGTCGCGCCGATCAAGCTCGTTTCTCTCCCGCGACTCGAACTCTGCGCCGCCGCCTTGCTTACAAGCGTGCTCGTGCACACGCGCTCTGTGCTAAACCTGGCGACAACGCCAGTGATCCTGTGGTCCGACTCCAAGGTCACGCTCCACTGGATTCGAGGTCATGCCTCGCGCTGGAAAACGTACGTGGCCAACAGGGTGACACGAATCCAGCAGCAGCTTCCAGAGGCTCAATGGCGTCACGTCCCGGGCAAGGACAACCCTGCCGACTGCGCCTCTCGGGGTCTGACACCAAGTGAGCTCCTCAGCCATTCCTTATGGTGGACGGGCCCCGCCTGGTTGAGCGGGAATTCGTCGCTATGGCCAAGCGTCAACCTCGAGCCCATCAAGGACGTACCAGAGCGGCGGGCCGCAACACTCGCAGCAGTCGTCAGGAGCAACCTCGAGCCGGAAGAACTGCTCAGATTCTCGTCGCTTCACCAGCTGCTCAGAGCGACTTCCTGGTGCGTGCGTTGGCGTCACCGCGGTCGCGCGGTCGGCTCTGTGAACGGTCAGCACAACGGGTCGGCGCTTCTCCCAGCTGAACTCGACGCGGCGCTCATCAGGTGGATACGCATAGCGCAGTCACGGCATTACCAAGAGGAGAGAGCAGCTCTCGAAGACAAGCGCGACCTTGCCAGATCCAGCCATCTGCGAACCCTCAGCCCGTGCATGGACGAGCACGGAATTCTGCGAGTTGGAGGGCGTCTCAAGCACGCAGCGCTGTCGTTCGACGAGCGACATCCGATCATCGTGCCTCCAGGGTCATGGCTCACTCGCCTGCTGGTGGAAGCCTACCATCGCCGTACTCTCCACGGAGGAGTCCAGATGACCCTGGGATTGCTACGCCTCCGGTTCTGGATTCCACAAGGCCGAGCGGTGGTCAAGCGATGGCTGCATCAGTGCGTGACATGCACACGGTGGAGGGCTGCCACTCCGCAACCAAAGATGGGAAACCTTCCTCCAGGAAGAGTGACGCCAGCGCGACCATTTCTTCACGTGGGCATCGACTACGCCGGGCCTATTTTCATCAGGACGAGCAAAGGGCGTGGGCACAGCGCTCACAAAGCGTTCATCGCCGTATTTGTTTGTTTTAGCTCCAAGGCCGTTCATCTCGAGGCTGTTTCAGCGTACACCACCGACGCCTTCCTGGCTGCTCTCCGTCGATTCACATCTCGCCGAGGACTGTGCTCAGACATTTATTCGGATTGCGGCACCAATTTTTTGGGCGCCGATCGGCAACTTCGAGAAATGCTTCGAGCCTCCTCGGCAGAAGGACAAAAGATCGCACACGTAGCTACATCGGAGGGGATCCAGTGGCATTTCAATCCTCCTTCGGCACCTCATTTTGGTGGTCTCTGGGAGGCAGCCGTGAAATCGGCTAAGTATCACCTGCGCCGAACCATCGGCGAAACCAGGCTCACCTTCGAGGAAATGAGCACCCTGCTCGCACAAGTGGAAGCATGCCTGAACTCAAGGCCCATGTATGCACTTTCGGACGACTCCGACGACCTCACGGCTCTGACACCGGGTCACCTGCTCATTGGAGCACCACTGCTGGCCATTCCTGAGCCGTCCTTGTCGGACAAGAGGGAAAATTTTCTTTCCAGGTGGCAACTTATTCAGCGAATGCGAGACCACTTCTGGCAGAGATGGTCACGCGAGTACTTACACACTCTGGCTACCAGACCGAAATGGACCAAGGACGCTTTGCCACCACGCCTTGGATCGCTATGCATCATTCGCTCCGAGCTCTCACCACCAAATAAGTGGCCTCTGGCGCGAATCACGCAGCTACATCCTGGAGACGACGGCGTAGTGCGGGTGGTCACAATCAAAACCGCCTCATCTGAATTAACTCGTCCTTTGATCAAATTAGTTTTATTGCCAGACGAGGCTAACGCGTTTATCTCGCACTCCAGTGCATCAGATGTAAAGAAGAGCTTGAATTGATCGCGTGTACTTTCGTGAATCATTTCGTCAATGTTATTTATCAGATAACTCTCGTTTACGGCTCAAGTTCTTCCACGAATTCATTGCATTGTATCGCTTGTTTTATTTTCGCGTTTACTGTTTTTTTTGTAATCTCTATGCGTAACCTTATACATATATCGTCACGGAGATGACGAGGCGGGCGGGATGTTTGAGATCGGTAATTCAAAAAAAAGGTAAGAATTCCTTCGGTCGACCGACAGTAATTGTTATTGAACGCACGCACAAGGCGAGCTCGTGATTTCATCTCGAGCCTGACTTTAAGCCTCATCAAAGTCAGAGATTCATTGTTCTGTAGTCTTTCAAAACAATTCGGTACACGCAAACAGGCACCGACAACGGACCATCGAAAGTTCTAGAACAATTCGATTCGCGCACGCGAGCGCCGCGCTCCGACGAATACGTCACGCGCTGTCACCAATCCCGCGTACGGATTTTCTGTCGCGCATGACTGTTACGTTGAACGTCGCTAGAAAAGAATCGAAAGCGCCAATCAATTTTGTACAACCAATGCCACGTGATAATTACGATTGTGGCAAAATTTAATTGGATTTCTCCCAAGAAGAAAGCCCGGACCGGAAGTAATAAATGCTTCGATCTCGCCGGTTCTAAAGGCAGATTGCGCAGATTGCGGAAATAGTCTACACCGCTTATACCGTCTACACCGCTTAGAATTCTTAGACTTCTCAGAGTTCTTACTTCCAAAAAAGTTCTTAGAGTTCTTAGAGTCATAATCTCGCTTCGTAAAATCGCCGTGCTAACCGTTTAGTGAAATCGCTATAAACCGAAACTTTCGAGAAGCTTCGAGGAAAATCGCCGAGATTTTCCATCACCGCATTTCCAAGCTCAATTTGGAAAAGGTGACCGCATTTAATATTCTGTTAATCTAATCTTTAATTAATCATATCTTTTGACTTTGTAACTGAATACATTAAAGAAATTCTTTTGTTAAATTAAATGAAACGGAGTTCTCTTCACTGTCGTGCATCATATCAACCTTGTACCGTTTTCTCACTCGAACCTTTTTCCGCGCGGTGCGCTCTCGCACACATATAGTATTAAAATATATTTCTTTCATAAATGAATCTGGCGGCGCATCTATATTCAACATTTCAACATTAATTCTCAATCATAAAGATTAATATTCAAGTAATACTTACATTCAATTTTGAAAATGACTCAAAGGTTATTAAGCCTTTAAGATTTACACTCATCTACTGAATGTCATGAGTAAACCGCGATTGAATGTTACCATCAAATTCGGTGTATAATATGATGTATACATCAAACTATTCATCGAATTTAATAGTCACACCCAACTAACACTCAACATTCAACGCTTAATTGACACTCAATATTGAGCGTCTATACCAAGGCAACACCGAATATTTATGGTCACTCTCACCCAATCTTGATGCTCAACACTTAAGTGACATCCAATGTTGACGGTCAACATTCAATTTTGATGGTAAACACCTGTTTAATTTGAATGTCAACACAATAAAATGAGAATTTTTTTTCGTAAGGGCAATACTTTTTTTCAATGAGTTTCAGAACTTAGCTTTGTTTGCGGAGCGATTGAACGTAAATATATAAGGTAAATAAATAGTTAAGGTCCTGACATATAAAAAAAACTTAAGAAGTGAGACTTAATCAACTGAGGAAGAAATCAATGCGTTGGATTCGCTATTACTCACGTTATAGTCTTACAGTCTCGACTGTAATTAGTCAAGTCGCTTGGATAAAGTTGTCATTATTTATTCTACAGTATTATTATTTGCCCCGGCAGCTATTTTTTCCTTTGAAACTTTACTGAGAGAAACCAAATTGATATTACTTACAAATATAAGTATTATCAAAGTAATAAAAAACTATACGATACAGAATAGATTAAATCTCGAATCCAACGCATTGATTTCTTCCTCAGTTCATTAAGTCTCACTTCTTAAGTTTTTTTTATATGTCAGGACCTTAACTATTTACGTTCAATCGCTCCGCAAACAAAGCTAAGTTCTGAAATTCATTGAAAAAAAGTATTGCCCTTACGAAAAAAAATTCTCATTTTATTGTGTTGACATTCAAGGATTTAGTAATAAAAAAAATGTAACTTGAAATGCTACGAAACGATTCAGGTTTTACTTTATTTTACGAAGGTACTTTGTCTTCTCTGCTTATATGTGGCTCCACAATTTCACTATATTGTCAAAAGATGATTTAGATATTCGCAAACTATCTGTGCAATTGACGATACTGATAGAATAAACTCGGGAAAGAGGAGAAATTTAAATTGACACTATTTTCCTCCCCCTTCCCGCTCTGTTACTTTTCTTCATTCATTTTTAATATTAGAGAGAGATTTTTAATATCATTTGGTCATTTCTTATAAGTCAAAAGTAATACTTAGTTGCAAAGTACAAACACCAACACTAACATTAATATTATTATCAATACTTAACCTAACTGAATAACTGCGAATAAGTATTAAGTAAAAAGGGAATTATTTTAAGTAATAAATAAAGTTAAAATTATAAGAAGGGCTACGAGCCAGAGTTATAAAACAAGGAAAAATAAATTATAAAAATATAAATATTACAATACAAACGTTTCGACACCTATCGGGTCATTTTCAATTAACAAATTCTTATAAATCGCTTAATACATGTATGTATTGTATAGCATCATAGGGTAACCTTCCAATCGCAATTTCTTTCAGGTCCTGCACAGCAACAATAAAAGATGATTCCATGGGGGTCCCAAAAATATGTTTATAAAGTATGCTACAAAAATAAAAAAAGTGGAATTTAAAACCATACGAAAAGCTATCAAAAATTCATCTAACGGTATTTTAGTCTTTCTCGATGTAAAATCCCATCTCCTGACGACACTATCAAATGCCAACTCTATAGGAATATTAATAAACAGAGAAACTACATCAAGAGAAACCAAAATATAATTAGATTCAATACCAACGTTCTTCAATTATTAACAAGATCATAACTATTTCTTATATGACTAGGAGCTTCTGGTATAGTGTCATTAATAACTTTATGTAAATATAATGATAAATTATATAAAGGACTATTTATGGATGATACAATTATTTTGAGTGGATACCTCGGTTTATGAATCTTTGTCAAACTGTATGCTCTAGGTGTGTTGCCACGCGATTGTTAACAATCTCCGATATGTATAGTCGTCGATGTAACTCCCCCCCCTGCCCTTTCATCTGACAAGTAAACTCCGTAAATCGCCAATCACTTTCTTTGTTGGATCTTTAACAATTCTCTCATATGTGGTATCAGAAAGCATATTTTCCATTTTTGAGATGTAATTATCTTTATTCAACATAATCGTAACATTCCCTTTGTCGGCTACGATAATTAAAATTTCCGGATGACTCTTAGCAAATTCTCTAGTCAAATTCAACCAATAAGACAATAATTTATCATTCCATTCTAAGATATTCTTTATAAAACTTGTCAAGAATCGAGATTGAGTTATTCCTAAAAAAGTTAATAACATTATCAGGACGACCATTAATACTTTCAATATGCTTTATAAACTCAACCAAAGTTCTTTCAATATTATTTCTGTCGGAAGACCAAAGCCCTCATTAAATACTGTAACAAATACTGTACTTCTTCAGCAGTACAAGCTCTACAAGCTTCAACCTTGCTTAAATTACATGTCAAAGCCATTTCTGAAAAATTTTTACCGCTTGTAAATATATTCAATTGCAAATTAGCTTATACGATTCCGAATATTTTGAAAAGTTTAATAAAAAAGGGTAAGGATAGGTTGGAACCTTTACACAATCAAAATGTCATCTACAAGATTTCATGTGATGACTGTGATGTTAGTTCAAAGGTCAAACTAAGAGGCATTTGAAGACGCGACTACATAAGCATGTTTCCGACGTAAAAATAAAATCTAAATCTCCATCGGTTATCTCTAATCATCGTATAGAGGAAGGTCGTGAATTTAAATGGGACAATGTGAAAATTTTGGATATAGAACCTTCCTATAATAAGAGATTAATTTCGGAAATGGTACATATCAAAAGACAAAAACATGGAATTAATAAGCAAAATGATACGAATTCATTGCCGGAATTATATTCTAACATCACAGTCACAGTCTCTTTCTTTTAATTGTTTATTCTTATTCTCTTTCCATTGGATATCTTACTGTTCTATTAGTCTCCTTTTATTGTTGTGTTGCGGTACATTGTTTAGTTACATTTTCTTGGTTGAGACGCTACACAGTCTTTGCACATCTTTCTTCTGATTGCAATTTGCTCATTATAAGATGGGAATTCATAAGCGATTGTCATTAATTTTTCACTGAAATTTAAAGTGTTCACATAAGAAGGTTTTTATACAATATATTGTTAATTTTATTGCACAGTTATATAATTTTGTGAACTTGAACTGTTATGGTTACTTCTTGCGGTCTCTTTATAGATCTTCTTATGGTTACTTCTACTTTGCTGTGAATGCTTTCAATATAAAACGACAATGAGAATTTTATCTTGAGATAACATGATACAATAGAATAATTTTTACAAGAACATAAAGAAAAAATTCCCTTACTATTCGTGGAGTCCGCATTTTTAAGAAGAACTAAAGGACTACATTGTTGGCGAGCATTTCAGATTTTAACACGTATTTATATATTTTTTGGATACATGTGATAGATTTATAAGAATTTGTTAACATTGAAAATGAACTGATAGGTGTCGAAACGTTTGTTTTACAATATTTATATTTTAATAATTTATTTTTTCTTGTTTTGTCACTCTGGTTCGTAGCTCTTCTTATAATTTTGACTTTATTTATTATTGAGCCTTTTTATTTTTTATATTTTAAGTAAAATTGAAAAGTTGTAAAGTGAGTGTTCTCTCGTCGTCCTTCGAATACCATCCTCAGCGCTCCTCGTGAATCCTAACCCTTCAGGTGGACCGAATCCCAAAATTATTGCACCTTGTTGCACCGAAAAACACAACAAAGAGTTTTCAGATTTAAAAAATACTTACTTTAAAGATCAACTTCCTATCAGAGTAGACAAATTCGTCACTCAGCACTTAAATTTCTTGGATGCTAAAATAATTCTGGTTTTTAATGAAAATAATACTGACAATGAGACCAACCGTATCATCGCAACGAGATAATCTTATACAAAATATGTCATCTGATGAAGATAACATATAAAGATAAAAATAGAAGTCGATACCTCAGTTAATCTCACGAATTCAGACATTTTTACAAAAAAAAACGAAGGCGAGAATAAGGGAGAAGGATATAAATAGAGGAAAAGAGAATATAAGGAATTATGTAAGAGGAAAAAATGGGAAGAAAATAAGAGGTGGATGAGAATGGTGGACGGAGTAAAGACGGAGAGTTAAGTATGGAAAGTGTTAAACATGGAGAGGAAGAAATGGACAGGGGTGAATAGAGATGATAGTGCGAAGAATATTTTATGGGATTTCTAGGGGGAAGGGGGGTGGAAGATTGGGTGGTTAGAGGAGGGAAGGAGGGAAGAAAGAGAGACAGAAAAAGGGAGATAAGAAGAGAAAAAATAGAGAAAGTAATGAAAAAGCTAAAGAAGGCGAGTGGAAGGGTACCAAATGAAGTTGGAAGATATGAGGGGAGGAGTTGTGGAATTGGGAGTGGGAGAGGGAGATTTGTAATATTTGTAATAGTTATGGAAGAGGCCGGTTGGCCGATAGAATAGAAAGTAGAGCTTATAGTACTAATAAGGAAGAAAGGAAGAAGGGAAGTAGTAGGGGAATACAAAGGAGTGACACTGATGCCTTCTCTACACAAAGTGTACACGGCGATTCTGGCGAAAAGGATAAGGGAAGAAATGGAAGAGAAACATCTGATACCGGACAGATCAGATAGGATCAGATAGGATTTAGAAAAGGAAAAGGTACAATGGACAACATATATGTGCTGAACTATGTGATAAATAGAAAGATAGAGAGGAAAGGGAAAGGGATGGTGATAATGTTTGTCGATCTTAGGACAGCATTTGACATGGTAAACAGGGAAATTTTAATTGAAGCGATGAGAAAGAGAGGACTGAGAGAGGAATAAGATAAAGAGAGTGGGGGAAATGATAAAAGAAACGAAAAGTAGGGTCAAAATGGGAGAAAATCTGGGAGGTTTCTGGCAAAAGGAATGAGACAAAGATACCCGCTGAGCCCTTTGCTGTTTAACTTTTTGATAGCGGATCTGGAAGAAGAAATGGGAAAAGCGAAATGGGAGATATGAGGGAAGAGTATTTATGTTGGCTTATGCGGATAATATATAATGATGGCGGAAAATAAAAGAGAGATGAGGAATGTGATGGAGAGATTTCTAGAGAGAAAGTGTTTAGAATTGAACAAAAAAGACTAAAATAATGAGGTTTAGAAAGGAAGATGGAAGATGAAAAAAGTGTGAATGGTAGTGGAGGGGGAAAAGAATCGAGGAGGTGAAGGAATGTAAGTACCTGA
The DNA here is from genome assembly GCF_024713525.1 of Acromyrmex echinatior. Classification (NCBI taxonomy): domain Eukaryota; kingdom Metazoa; phylum Arthropoda; class Insecta; order Hymenoptera; family Formicidae; genus Acromyrmex; species Acromyrmex echinatior. The sequence goes on along the minus strand of NC_141858.1, from coordinate 5,901,430 downwards.
GCTACACATAGCAGACAAACGAGGTACAAGAGGCTTATATAAAAGAAAGGATAAAGAAAGCATCTGCAATTACGTCCAAGCTCCGCATAGAGCTGAAGGGATGAACGCAACAGAAACCGAATTATTAGACCGATTTGATCGTGTCCAGGCTCCGGACCGTAAGAGAGTTGTGAGGGAGGATCGACGCAAGGGATGTCGGGAGGCACTTCGCTTTGTCCTGAGACTCCTAACGAGCCAGGGGTTGAATGGAAGACGAAATGGAAACTTCAGTTCGTGCTAAGCGGATTTACGAGTCGAACGTACTTTTAGTTTAAAAGGCCCAAAAACTCAATGTGTCACGAAGGTGCACTTTAACGCCAGATGTGCGAGTACATCCGTATGCTCTGACTTTCGGTCATGGAACTTAATCGAAGTGACCGGGGAGAGGGCGAAGTGCAACCGGGAGAGCTTACAATGAATACAAAGAGATGTTTTTCGAATAGACAAACGAGGGTTAAATTTAATAGTAATATAATAAAAGAAATATGTAGCAATACACTTTTGTTATACAATTTCTTTGATTTGTTTCGTTTTGGTAACAATTAGTTATCAAAAAGATATGTTTTTATGTGCGTGTGCGAAAGTATGGCAGAAGGGAGAAGTTACGGAGAGAATAGCGAGGGAATAAAAAGGGGAAGAGATTTTGATGACTTGTTCTGAGAGAGCTCGACCTGATTTTCCTCGGACGATGATAGTATTAACGGACGGACACGAGCGACCGGTCGACAGGGGCGAGCAATAATCGTAAGGTGACGGCGACAGGGATTGAAATTATAGCGTGACGGAGTGCAAAGTTTTTATTTTCCTTTACATAGGAATTCAAAAGAGAAAAAGAAAGAAAGAAAAGAATAAAAATAAAATAAAATAAATAAAAATAAATAAATAATAAAAAGAAACAAAAATGAAATAATTCGAAATGAATTACCGAAAAAGCGAGGGGGACCAGAGAATAGAGATATACCGACTTACTGAGAGGCTCATCGGTGGAGGTCTTCCAGCCAGGATGTGCGAAGTTGATAATGTTTCTTCAGCACTGACTCTAAATCTTTAAATCTCGCCGGCCAAGTATGCGAAGTAGATGGAATTTTTCCCGCACTGCTTCTAAATTCTAGGTTTTTAAAGTTGGCCGATTAAGAAAATAAGAATTTCGGACCGCTACGTCCAGAGAAAAATTAAGAAAAAAGGCGCTGAGTTTCGCGCCGAGGTTTTTATAGTAATTTGCCCTGATTAACAGCGCACTGATTGGTAGATAGGTTCGTTAATTAGATGGTGGGATCTAATTCTTACTTTCTAATTGGTCAAGGATCGAAAAGAACATTGATCGGAATCTGTAGCGTGTGGAAGTGTCATCCTTAATTTTATGATCTTAAAAATTTATGAAAAAAGCGGACGTGCAGTATGTCGAGGAAGCGCACATCGGCACGTGACCACCCAAGACTTATTCCTGAACGTCGTGTGTCACTTCTTAGATTTTATGATCATAAAATCGTGAGAATCGTTCGCGACTTGATCGTTAAAAAGTATTTGGCGCCGGTCTTACGCTTCTAATGACATATTTATTATTATTTTAGCCGGAGTGTCCAAGGGGCACAGACTCGGTGTCCTTTTAGTCCCGCCGCTTGTGCACGTGCACCGATTTTTAGTTTATTTCGGCGACATTTATGAGGAGATACTGGATTTTTCGCTTTAGTTTTTAATGTGGGAAAAGAAAATTTTTAGAAAATTTTTAAAAAATTTTTTCTTCTCTAGGCTATAAACGCTCAATTTGTTCGTTATTCGCAGTCTCTTTATTTCAACGAATTCCAGATCTCCATGAAAGAAAAGAGTCGTCGAAATCCACTGGACGTAACAACGGGAATAGGCCAAGAGTGGGGAATAGGGAAGAGGAGATTTGGGAAAGACTGGGAAAAGAGAATTTGGCTATTTGACAGATTGATTTGGCCGATAATTGGGTACAAACCGGAAATATGGGGTTTGAGAAGAGAGAAGAAGTAGAAAAATTACAAGATAAGTTTTTTTGAAGTGGGTATAAGAAGTAAAAAGAAGAACTCCAGGATGTATAGTAAGAGAAGAGCTGAGAAGAGATAAGTTGAGGAGTAGAGCAGCAAAAAGAGTGTGGAGATTTGAGAAGGGGATGCATGAGGAGAGTAGAAGCAGAATAGCACAGGAGTATTGAAATAAAGGGAAGGTGGGAAAAGGGAAGGGAAACATCTGGATGAGAAAAGGAGAGGAATGATGACAAAGGAGGTGGGGAATAGAAAGGGGAAAGTGGGAGAGATAGAAAAGGTGGAGAGAAGGGAGAAAGAGATACAGAGATGGGAAAGTAAAGGGGGCTAACTATAATAAATAATACAAGGGGATAAAGGAGAGAAAACAGCATTTAAAAAAGAAGTGGTGAGAAAACAGATAGAGGAGAATATCCAGGTTCAGACTGGGATGAGACAAGAGAGGGAAGATATTGGGAAGAGGAAGAGGAAAGGAAATATAGATTTTGTGGTTACGAGATGGAATCATTGGAGTGTGGGAGAGATGTGTGGGAGAGATGTAGAGTGGGAGAAAGGCGAAAGGAAAAGCTGACAGGAAGTGGTTGATAGAGTGTTGGGTGAGGAAGGTGAGGGAGGAGGAAGTAGGAATAGATTGAACGATGAAAAGGTGTAACGACAGAGAGAGAAAGAGAGGGGGAGGGGGGAGGGAGGAAGGGAGGAAGGGAGAGAGAGAGAGAGAGAGAGAGAGAGAGATTGAAAGTAGAAATAGTGAGGTAAACGAGGCAATAAGAATTTGTACACGAAAGCGGAAATCCATCAGCATAGGTTAAGTAGGTTAGATAGCTTTTCGTTGCAGGCGGGTGCGTCGGCATGCGTTAGAGACAGGTAGAGATAATATAAAATATGATCGTGGATGATTATATCATATTGTATAATACTGTATAATAGTGTATTGCCTTATGTGTTTCTATAATTATCTATGTTTGTAACCCTAAGGGGAAGCAATAAATTTACCATAACATTCTGGTACAATCGTATGTTTTTGCAAAATACTATAAAAATTATAGCTGTTTTGAACGCTAAGTTGTTGTTTGAGAGTCATTTGTGCCAGTCGATGTCAGTGTTTTCATTTGATAAAAATCTGTGTTCTCCGAGCCTAATTTTAAGCCTAAAAAAACAGGAAAGAATCATTGGGAATCAGATCTGGTGAATACAGCTGGTAGTAAATTAATTCGAACTGCAATTCGTATATTTTTGTTATGGCGATCGTCAATATTCGATTTTTTCCATTTTTATAAAAACACTGACACCGATTGGCATAAATGACTGTCAAACAACAACTGAGCGTCCATATATAGTAAAAATGTATTATAGATCAGGGGAGCCACCTCCAATGACCTTGACTTTGACATATGTTATTAGCATAAGGTCATGACCTCGAGTGACCTAGAGGAAGTTTTAATTGCAGGGCGTTACTCGTTAAGAAGTTATAAACCAAAGAAGTTTAAGAAATAATTCTTTTTTTTACTATATGCTTTAAAGTACATTCCCTCCCTCTCCTGCAAAAAGGTGCCCGACTTTCACCTTCGACTCTCACCCCCCCTGCTCCCTCTGCTTTAGGAGTGCCTGACTCTCATCCCTCCCCCGCTCCCTCTGCTTCAGGGGCGCCCGACTCTCACCTTCGACTCTCACCCCCCCCCCCGCTCCCTCTGCTTCAGGGACGCTCGAATCTTACCTTCGACTCTCACCCCCCCCCCAACCCTTACAAAGTAAGCAATAAATTGATATATAGTAGAAAGCTCTAAACGCGCTCGTTCAAACCATGTTCCATGGAACGCACTAATTTTAAAATTACACGTTACTCTTTGTCGCTTTCGAGTTTTACTCACTTTATAATAATACTTTGTGCAATGGAATATATGATTTTCCCTAACATTTGTTAATGTCAATACATTTCCACATCTTGGACACAATATTTCTTTATATACAACTTCTTTATCACACAGAAAATTCCACGAACGATCGAAATTGTAAGTCATATTAATGAATTCATGTAAATACATTTTCAACATTTGTAAAGCGTCTTACTTGTGTCGAAATAATCTGACTGACTGAGACTAACTGAACCGATCGATATTATTCAAAATTATTGAAGAAATCAAAACAAAGATATATCAATACATTGTAATCCAAGATCAATGTATTGATCTCGCAAAGCGAGATTTACCTCCTCTCCTTCTCTTAGGAAAGCAACGACTTTTCACGCGAAGGTGAGAGTCGGGCGCCCCTGAAGCAGGGGGAGGAGGAGGGTGAGAGTCGAAGGTTAGAGTCGTGCGCCCTTGAAGCAGGAGAAGAGGGAATGTACTTTAAAGCAGTAAATTCATATAGTAAAAAGAAGAAGTTATTTCTTAAACTTCTTTCATTTATAACTTCTTAACATCTATAACTTCGTAACGTTCTACAATTAAAACTTCCTCAAGGGCACTCGGGGTCATGACCTTAACAACATATGTCAAGGTCAAGATCATTGGGGGTGGCTCCCCTGATCTACATTTTTACTATATATATATATATATATATATATATATATATATATATATATATATATATATACACATATATATATATGTATATGTATATAGAACTATATAGTATATGCGCGCGCACGTGTGTGTGTATATTCACTATGGCGGACCCTGGAGGGAAGAAAGGAAGAAGGGAGGGGGAGGTTAATGAATATTTATTTTGAATAAGATTTTAGCTTTATATTCACACAAATATTTTATTTGAACACCAGTTCAGTAACACGTACATACATATATATGTATGTATACATATATACCAGGAGTATGCATAAGTTTTTTCCGGTTTTTTGGTAAAAAAAAAAACACGTAATTTTCAAGGGAAATTAATTTTTTTTATTCAAAATATTGGCCATCGGCTTCTACACATTTCACCCATTCAGGTAATTTATGAATACCATGCCAGAAAAACTGCTTGTCTTTTGCGGCAAACCATTCGTCGAGTCATTTTCCAACTTCCTGAAGTGCTGCTCTGCGAGCGCGTGCCCCATTGATGCGAAGAGGTGATAGTCAGATGGCGCCAGGTCTGGGGAGTACGGCGGATGTAGAAGGATGTCCCATCCAAGCGATTTCAAGGTGTCTTTCACTGGATTTGCTGTGTGAGACGGTGCATTGTCGTGTAACAAAATCACTTTGCCATGTCTTCTGGCCCATTCCGGTCGTCTTTCGATTAATGCGTGGTTTAAATTAATCATTTGTTGGCGATAGCGTTGTGTATTAACGGTTTCGCCGGGCTTCAAGAGTTCATAATACACAATACCGCTCTGGTCCCACCAGACACAGAGCATGGTCTTCTTGCCGAAGCGATTTGGCCTTGGTGTTGATGGACCGGCTTCGCCAGGTGAAAGCCACGATTTTTTCCGCTTCGGGTTATCAAAATAAATCCATTTTTCGTCACAATTCGATGCAAAAATGATTTCCTTTCGTAACGTTGAAGCAGCATTTCACAAGTGACTTTGCGATTTTCCATTTGACGTTCATTCAAATTGTGTGGGACCCATTTACCGAGTTTATTGATCTTTCCCATTGCTCGTAAACGTCTGCTGATTGTTTCTTGTGATACATGTAATGCTTCTGCTAATTGCCGTTGAGTTTGAGTTAGGTCTTCATCCAATAACTCCTGCAATTGCTCGTCTTCGCATTTTTGTGGTCTACCAGAGCGCTCACTGTTTTTCACATTGAAATCACCATTTTTAAATTCGAAACCATGTCTCACATGTTTTAATCGATGGAGCGTGTTCACCATATGTTTCTACTAGCAAACGATGACTTTCAACAGCCTTTTTCTTTTGATTAAATAAAAAAAGCAATGCGCAAATGTTCTTTTTCAGGCACAAAACTCGACATGATCACTGAACGATAAAACAAAGACGCTAGTTTTTGGCGGACTCAACTTGTGTGTGTTTGTAGTTAAATGTCAGATGAACAAAATGGCGTATGTGTCAAATTAATACGCTGTGTACTTTTCGCTGGCGCCATCTCTTAGTTAAACCGGAAAAAACTTATGCATACACCTGGTATATATATATATATATATATATATATATATATATATTATAATATATATTATATATATATTGTATATATATTATTCAACTAAAGGGATTTCTGCATCCACGAAATCTGTATCGGGAAATACGGATAGTGCAGCTTTTGCAAGGTTGAATACATCCGTATCAAACGTTTTACTCCTACGTTTGCTTTTTGTTATATTTCTTTTCTCACCAGTGTGCGGGTTAATATTCAGAAAGAAGTATGTTGAAACAAAAGATTAATTAGCAAACTATCATAAACTATTATATGAATAGTAAATAATTAAATTTCAGTTACCTTTGGATAAACTCTAACGTCTCTCAGCTTTTTTTGGGTAGCAAATTCCAAATATATAATATGCTAAAAAGCTGATCAAAATTCCTTGGAAAACGTCATCGCAAAAAATCATTATCTTTCTTTTGATGACGACGTTATATGTAGCATTAGAATCATAAAGCGAGTTTCCTATAAAATACAGAAGAAATATATCGGTAATTATTTATATTAGGGGACCCTCCTCTAATGACCTTGACTTTGACATATGTTGTTACGGTTATGACCCTGAGTGACTTCCAACAAGTTTTAGCAGTCGTTATTCGTTAAAAAGTTATTGACAATCAAAGTTAGTAATTATTTCTTTGCTTTACATGAAAAGTCAGATAACTCTAGGCGAGGAGAGGTATGGGTACGTTCCTATTACCTCTCTCTCCGCCTAGAGTTATTTGACTTTTCATGTAAACAGAGAAATAATTACTAACTTTAATTTAATTGTTAATAATTTTTTAACAAATAACGAGCAATTGCTAAAACTTATTAGCGGTCACTCAGGGTCATGACCTTGACAATATATGTCATGGTCACTGGGGGGGTCCCCTAATGTAAACTTTTACTAATATATCATACATATATATGTATAATTCATGATCTTTAAATAAAAAAAGCAACTCAATTCATCTCGCAGCTTGTTTTTAAAATTATTCGAAGGTCTTCTTTTTTGGATTTTACAAAAGTATATGCTTCCTTACACGTTGCGTAAAATTTTATAAAATAAAATATAAATACCTCTGATAATTAAAATAGGGTCTGCAAAATAGGAGTCTGCAATTGCTGGCATATTTGCGTCTGCTTTGTCAATCTGTAATAATGGTATGAATTTTTATCATTTTGTACTTTCAATACAAGCATTAAATATAAAAATCTAACTTACGCTAATTATTTTGAATAAAAAGTTAGTCTTTTCTTTAAAATATGCAAGTAACAATGGAAAAATAACCAATATTTTAATTATCAATATATTTCTCTTTGTTACTTGTACAGCATTTTTACATTCGTTAACAATGCAAATTTTTACGTTCGTAGGTATTTTTTTAGAAAATTTAATATATTGTCGAATTGGCTTAACTTTCTTGATAAGCGGGTTTGACCAAACATTTTAAATATTTTTGCCCAATAAGATAGAACTATGCTGCAGTATAAATTTAGATTCTTTAAGAAAAGGCCACTGTACTGAGATTTCTTCAATGTTTCTCGATTTTTCATTAATGACGCTTCGTAGAGTTGGGTATGTTTCTGTCATCAATTGGCTTATTTCGTTTGTATCTCTTTCTACAGTAGCTACATCTCTTTCCAGTAATCGAAGATGTTTTTCTTGCTGTGACTTTGAATTTTCTGTTAAAAGTATCTAGGTGCGTATTCAACACAGCCATATTCATCCTGACGCCGTAACATGGCAGCTTCTTTTTTTTTCTCTTCTTCATCAGCATCATCGCTATCTGGGCTTAATGCTCTTTTATTATGACTCTTTATATGTTTGATGTATTGAACGCAATTATATATTTGCATTCTCAAGGTTTCAATGCTACTGCCCCACTGTTCGTCATCGATGGTGTCTTTAAAAATTTCTGGATATGTCTCGCAAATATTTCTAGCTATTTGTTCAGCTACTCCTTTTGATGTTCGTTGAAGAACATTTATCATATAGTCTCTGACAATTCGATTTATTGCTTGCCTTGTGCAGGTAATAATTTCTCTCCTCTTTGGCAAGTAGTAATTATGATGTCAGATACTTTGTCCCACACCTCTTCTTTCATATTTAGGACGTATTGTTTATTGAACAAGTTTTTCTTCTTTGCACTTTTATTTTTATATTTATTCCAGCTTCTCCAAGTACTTCAACATCATCAAAGTCAAGACACTTTTTCACAAAATAAATTGTTTACCACCTTATTTACTTATTTATATCTAACTTTTGAATATATATCACATACAAATGAAAAATAGAATTAGAAAACTCAATGTATTGGAATATTGAATCTTTTATGAATTATCCGACAAATTTTTTAAAATTATTTCATTTAAGACATTTTGATCATTTTCTCTTTCTGCGAATATGTCTTTTGAACTTTTGTTTCCACTCAAAATGATTAACAGTATGGGAGTGGTGCTTAAAAGTGATAACTGGATTAAGATCTCGTCGTTATCAATTTCTGTTTTATCTTCCTAACGCCAACTGTATAAGGGAAATAAAAAATATTGTATCAATTTACCTGCACTTATTCATTTAATTCAAGGTGGGACCAGCTGGATCACCGGAAAATTAGGTGGATTTTTTATTATTGGGAGTACAAATTAGTTCAGTCCGTTTTTTTGTTTTCAAAAATGCATTTATTTCAAAACAAAATGAATGAACAGATTAATTAAAGTATTGGCTACTACTTTTTCTCATCTCTCAGGCAATTTTCAAATTCCATCTCGAAAAAATGACTCGTCTTTGGAGACGATCTAATTTTGGAGCCAATTTTCGATTTCTGCGAAAGAAGTGAACCGGTGATGTGCTGCATCCTTCGGAACAACCAGTAATCAGAAGGAGCAATGTCCGGAGAATACGAGTGCGGTAAAACATCCCATTTGAGCGTTTTCAAATATTTTTTTACGACTTTTGCGACATGAGGTCGAGCGTTGTCATGAAGAAAAATAACTTTATCATGTCTTTGCTCGTATTCCGGCCGTTTTTCTCGCAATGCACGGCTCAAACGAATCAATTGTAGCCGATACCGGTCGCCCGTAATGGAATCGCCAGGTTTCAGCAGCTCATAGTAAACAACACCCTTTTGGTCCCGCCAGATACAGAGCATGATCTTCGAACATGAATGTTCGGCTTTGATGTTGAGGTGTTGATGTTGAGGTCGATGGCAACGATTGACCGGGCTTAGCGTAGTATTTTTTCTTCCTTTCTGGGGTTGTCGTAGAATATCCATTTCTCATCTCCAGTCACAATCCGATGCAAAAAACTTTTTCTTTATTGTCTTTGAATCAGCAGTTCGCAAGAAAAATCGCCTTTCAACGTCTCTCGGTTTCAATTCATAAGACACCCAATTTCCTTGTTTTTGAATTATTCCCATGACTCTCAATTGTGCAGAAACGGCTTGTTGAGTTATTCCCAATGATTCTGCAAACTCCTCTTGCGTTTGACTCTGATCTTCTTCGAGTAATGCCTCTAATTCTTTGTCTTCGAATTTTTTTGGCTGTCCAGAGCGAGGCTTGTCTTCAACGCTGAAATCTCCATCCTTGAAATGTCGAAACCATTCCCTACATGATTTATCAGTTGGAGTGTCACCATAAACTTCGACAAGTATTCGATGGACTTGAGCTGCACTTTTCTTCCAATTAAAGCAGAAAATTAGAACCTCCCGCAAATGCTGCTTGGTTAACACAAAATTCGACATTTCAAACACAGTAAAAATCAAGGTTTTTGTATGAAACTCAAAGCGATATAAACTGAATATTATTAGCAGATGTCTAACCTCTCTGAAAACGCCAAAATCAGCTGTTACTATGAACCATTCACAGCCGGAACCATCTTTTGGAAAACGGACCGAACTAATTTGTACTTCCAATATGATAATTATTTAGTTAATTAGATTAGATTTTAATTCAACTGTACATATATAGATATATGTATATAGTCATTTTTTAATTAAACTTTTATTCACATTAATCTATCATATATTCACATTAATCTGTTATGATGGTTGACGTCAACCAATTACTTCACTAAGTGACAGGAGTCATGAAAATGGCATATCTTGAAAATGGCTCAGCTGATTTATTTCGAATTTGGAGTCAATGTTCTCAGTTCTTTCTCTTATTCAAAATACCTTATTCAAAATATCTTATAAAATTAATAATTGAAATAATAAATTTACCGTACGAACTTCATCAGCAGGAAGATTAAATTTTTTAATGGTAATTTCAGTTATTTGTGAAATACTAACGGCATTTACTATTACTCTTTTGGAACTAAGTGACTCAATTTTAAATAAAGGCATCATGAAATCTGAAAAAGTATTGTTTATAACATATCCATTCATAATGTTTACATACACGTAATAATGAATGTAATAATTATAAAATACATTATAAAATACACGTAATATTGGAAAAAGCAGGAAATATATAATAAGAAAAAAGAATAGGCAATATGTGCAGGCGTTTAGCATATTTGGTTAGAAATAATGAGATACAAATCCATAGCATGGTTTAACACATAGCATATTTCCTAAATTGTATATGTGCATTGGTTTGAAATTCATGATCTCATGCAAGGAAAGGCAATCGTAACCAATTATTCGTCCGAGCTCATAAGCTCGAAGGAATGGTATAAAAGAACTCTCTATCACTTCAAATACAGCATAAACATCATTTTCGATGGAGCAAAGAAACAAATTCTTCCTATAGTAATGTTCTCCTGATAACCATCTTGATACTAGAGTATGCCCTTTTCTGTATTCTGTACCTTTCAAATTAACTCTGGCATTGTCATCAGGTAAATTAATTTTTCTTAGGCAACTTTAATATCTTCCTGATACATATCGATGTTAAAATGACTAAGTTCGAATACTTTTGATTCAAGTCTACTGTCAGCTTCCAATCGTACTAGACTTTGAAAAAGTTCGTGTTTTTCACTCAAGGATTTCACTACATTAATAAAATTAAGAAGAGTTCGAATGGCCCTTTTAAAAAAATCGATGTTTGCTCTCGAAGGCATCTTATGGTCCAAACTTTTATTAAAGGACCAAATTCTAAAATTAATTTGCAGTAGTGAGAAAGGTGATGTTTTGGTCGAGATTAATATCAGAAAATAACCGTTGCCTCGTAGAAAGGTATTGCGAAATTATTCGGTCAAGATAAGACAAACACAACTTGTGAATTGTCGGTGAACACACAATTTCTGTCAGTAAAAGAAAACAAAGCCACACTTCATCATGAATGACCTTAATTTTATCATGAGTTAGTAGAGGGAAAATCCATAAAAATGTTCAGATTTGGCAAGCTCCTCCAATAATTCGTTTACTTGTAGCTGATAATACACAAGGCTTATCTTTCCGATCTTCTATTGAATAATGGAATTTATCAATCAGAGCATTTAATTCAATTAATGTAAACCATTTTTAAAAAATAAAATAATCAATGTAACTTTAAATCGAAGGCTACAACACCTTCGAATAAATTGTCCAATGCAAGGAGGCAATCCTGAGGCGCACACATGAAAATATTGTAATTTATTAAAAATGAAATTGAATTTCCCTGACAGTTATTATTCTTATGAATCAGATTTACGGTATCATTATATGATTCGATAATCCTGGGAATATATGTTTTATATGCACCGTCCTCCCGGTAAAATTCGTTTCTCGTTATCAAACAATATTTGCACAAATATTCAGGAGTATTAAAATTTGCAATAAATCCACCTAATTCATGGCTTCCAAGATTATCACTAGTAATGAAAACAAGAGAGCCTTTTATTAATTTTTCTTCAATTTCTACTCTTTCCTGCTCTATTTTTTTTAAATCCGTCATTACTTTACCAAAAAAAACTAAATTATTAACTATAATATTATACTTATATTAAACTTAAACTTTTCATGCTCAAAGTCTGATTTTTTTGCAAAGGGCAACAGGTTTAATGGAATTAATATGACATCGTAGATAATGAGAAACATTTTCGAGACTCATGTAAATGGCCAGTAATTTATGTTTTTTTTTTCAGCTCCTATTGGATTTACAATTTCGAATGCATCTTGGTACAATATGATTCGCAAAGCATCTGGATTTTCTTGGAAAAATTTATTATTCTTGAAAACATTCCCATCCATAAAATCTTCTAGAATGTTTTTTTTACGAGGTTCTTTATGTCCAAGTTCGTTTCGAAGAGCTTTATCTGTAAAAAATCTTTTTAATGTTTCTATTATAGGTACGTAAGCAAAAAATGTTTTTTTTCTACCTATTGATCAATTATAACTTGAACAGGATTAACATAATGAAACTTACTTTTATAGAATTTCTTTCTTTTAAAATTTCTTTTAAAATTGGCAAGTATTTCATTAGTTTTTATTATAAGATCAGAGTTAAAAGTTCTTTTAAAATACTAGCTATTTGCTGCTGTGACATGCCTTCTATTGCAAGCCGTTAAATTTTTTGTAATAATTTCTTGCGTTTCTTCGTGCATTTTACTTACTTTACTTGTTATATATTGAATAGTCACTGCAGGAAGTAAGTATTGACATTCCAGTTTCAAATAAAACTGCGCAACATTTTCAACAAACAGATTTGATTCAACAGTATTATATGAAATTTTGTTATCCACATCTTTCATCAATTCTATTGAATTGATATTTAATTGAGCATTTACTTCTAATGCCAGCTCACGACAATTATTAGGTAGGACTACTGATCTATTTATTTCATTCAATGGCTCAAAGAATTTAGAAGTAGATTCTGTAGCATCATCGTTGTCATGACTTTCTCGAACATTGTCCGTGTTATAACCGTAGTTCCTGTGCATTTTTGACATACAGTAAGTCAAGTAAGATCGTGGTCGGCCTTACTCAAAGCTAATAAAAGATATCGTTCTAAATCTATCATAAATCCAGAGGATACCTTTGTCCTTGATGCACTATCAAAGAAGATTCAGTTGTCATTGAACTTTCTTAAGAGAATCACATTAAGCGCCATGAGTACTAAATACGCATCACGCTATGAAGCTGTGTTCCTCTGCACTCATCCAAAAATTTCACAATTAGTGGCTGCTAAATCTATGAAAAAGTCGAAATCATTCGTATAGAAGTGGGTATAGAAGCGATATAATGTGGCAAAAAATGTCGATGATTTACCAGAACGTGGCTCGACATGCAAAGCAATGTCAAAAAAGACGATAAAAAAATAGTGAATCTGTTTTCGCGAAATCCTGGCTTAACACTGCGTCAAGGGCAAGCAAAATTAAAGCAGAAAGGTTTAGATATATCGTACGAAACTATTTGAACCTATCTCAAGGCTAATAACATGAAATGGTGCACTACGCTGGTCGACCACGCTCTTACTTGACTTACTGTATGACCAGTAAAGGAAGATATAACTGCGTATTTATTTTCGCATTGTGGATATGAACATACGATTTGATCTTTTTTTTTAATATGAAATTATAAATGCTTTAGAAAAATTACCGAATTCTTTTTTGCATATATACCGTTTCAAATGAACAAAATTGACAATAAAACATTTTTATCTGTAAAGCATGTTAATAATTTAATGATCATAAATACAATTTATTTCTTATCTATGATAAATTACTTCTAAATTTCTAAAACTTTATACATATCGCACGAAAATCGAAGAAATTCAAGGAAACACTTGATTAGGATAGACAGTTATTTTACTATAATTGAAAAGAAGAGAAAGTAAGCCTTTAACGGTCGAAGCTAGATCTTTATATGTTTATATAATTTCATATATAAAATTATTTAAGTATTATAGATCCAACTTCAATCGTCAAGAGCTTTTTTTCTCTTCTTGTTGTGTATTCATATATTTGTGGTCCTAATTACTACAATTTAATACTAAAAATAAAATTTCCCGACGAAATAATTTTATTGACACCACAGTTATTTCATAAAACATCTTTGTCAATTCTTTGCATATGGTTAGAAGTGTATTTGTTCCATGCATTGTAGGCTATATTCCAGTAAATGGAAATGGATTGTATGGATTGCAATAAAAAAAAACTTTCTAATACTCATGATAGGGTAAGGTTGCCGAAATCGCATCACTTTTTACTTAAAAGCTCATAACTCAGAAATTATGAAAAATATTCTTAAGTTTTTTATAATAAACTGCACTCTTTTCTCTTTCTTATGTAATTTTTCATAATTTTTTTGCGCTACTATAACGTTTAAAATAAGGATTTTTTCAGTAGGAAATTCGTTGCTTAAATCGCACCATATCAATATTTCTCAATTAAAAAATTGTATTATAATAATGTAAAAAATTTAAAAATTACATAAGGAAAGGAAAAAATTGTATTTTATTGTGCTGTTAAAAACTTAAGAATATAAAAATAATATGTTTAAAGGGCATACACCACTAAGGTCTTAGTAGCGAAAATAACAAATTTATTAATTACAAGAAAAAATTATATAAACGTTTCGATCTTGATTAGATCATCTTCAGTATAAATTATAATAAAACAATGAAGTTATATACGAGAGAAATATTAAATAAAAATGTCATTCATTCTTTAAAGAAACACTAATAAAAAAAATCCGTAATATTCATTACAAATTCGAATTGAAATGAATTAAACTTTACAATCCATTTCGATCCATTTTCGTTTACTGGATAAGAAATTCAGGAATCTAAACTTTCAACTGTATATACAGACAGTCAATGTGAAATCTTTTATGTGCTGTAGCATAATGAATAATAATTCAACAAATGAAACAATTAGGTTCAATAATTCTAATTACAAGTATGTGCTTTCCCATATACTTATAATATTAATAGACAATATCCACAATCCACAATATGTACGTAGTATTTTGATTTCAATTGATATTGTCCTTTATTCCAGATAATTCACGATGTCAACCTCATTTTTTCTGATTTTCTTCATTTTTATTGTAATATATATAATAGAAGTTTTATTATATTAGGTGTTGGAATTAATTCGTAGCGTTTTACAAGTGATGGGAAGTACTTTCATTAATGTATTTTTTAATGCTCATGTGAAATAAATAACATTCTTTCATTAAAAAACGCTACGAATTAATTCCAACACCTAATAAATTATTTAGTTTAAAATATGTAAATTGGTAAAAGTGATTGAAATAAAATATTCTTATCACGAATACAAAATTAGACGAACATCTACCATAAAATGAAAATATCAAAATATAATCATATTCCGATAGGATGAGTACGTGATGTTGAATTCATATTAATATAATTCTTTTATACAATATTTTATAATAAATTATTTATTATGTAATTTACAGTACACATTTCAATGAAAATCAAGAAAATACTTGGATATGAACCAGTGAGGTGATTATTTTATTAATTCAACACTAAATACAAAACTCACCAACAAAATTTTATTTACACTTTAATGATTTCGTGATAGATCTTTGTCGATTTTCTGCATACATGGTTAAAAGTGTATTTATTTTATGCATATCGCAGTGTCAGCTAAGTTACTGATTCAAATTACAAATATGTATAATACTTTCGTGTAATGTGTTAAGCTAATTCTACAATGAGACGATAATCGGAAATAGTAAGTCTTAACCAGTCTTAATCTAAATAGGTGATGATTTTTCGCATCTACAAGTTGTTAATTATGTACAACAAGTCATTTAGCTCGACTAATGGAAATTAAGGAAAATAAAATCGAATTTAGCTAGTCTTGAGATGTTTCCACTGAACGCGTCACGCGTCGCGTCGTCGAAGGAGAGAAAGAGAGAGGTTGTGTATATATATAAACTTCTCTCTTTCTCTCTTTCATTTGTCAATGGAAAAGTACCTTAGTTGTACAATAAGGCTACATTCGGAAACATTACCCGAGTGTGTATTATTTTATCTTTGTTGTTCATCTAATGTTAAATAAGGATAAGATGTGATACACGGGGACACTCGGAAACATGGCTATTGGCTATCTTCACCGTGCGATTTATCGATAAGATTTACAAAATTTCTTTCTCATTATAGAATCAGCATTATACTTACATTAATATACTTACATTCTTATACTTCCCGAAATATGCAAATCACACGAATTCGCATAATAGCGTTATCTCGATGGAATGCTGGCGATGACGATGGCGACGGCGAGATATTACTAGCTGAGAATTCACCTTGCAGTTCTTTCGCTATTTCAAACGATGTACTCGTCGGTCTCTTGCACTTTCCACAATCTATCTATTATTTAATGACGCTGATGAAATAACGGCGATTTCGGCAAAAACTTTCCACATAACCTCGATAGGCAGTACCGCAACACGATATGAGCGCGGGTCAGCGCGTGTCAGAGTAATCTAGTAGCAGTAAAAATAATTGATGGCTTGTCGCGCAACCGCAGCGACTTTGTCCTTGACGGAAAGCACCAAAATTTAATGAACACATGTATATTAAAATTTGTTTAATTTACAGTGAATTGAAATATTATTTATCTCTCGTATATTAAAAGTATATTAAATTTCAATACACTTATATACTTTAATTTACTTAAATTTAATTTAACATGAATATTAAATATCATTTTACGAGTGATTTAAATATCATTTATCATTGTATATTAAAAGTTCATGAAATTTCATAACATTTTTAACAGTGTAAGTAATATATTAATATTCTTATGTTGTGCTGTGTATCAAAAGAGGGATGTGTTCAATATTTTTATAAATGTTTTAATAATAATGCTAAAACTCATATAATTCACGTCCATTAAATGACCCATAACAAGTATAATAGTTACTTTCGCTGCGATACCTACGGAAACTATCGAACTTCCACAAAATTATCAAATTCAACGACTCGAAAGAAGTAGCGAAATACGGCGCTCTCGTTCACGTAATAACCGACTTACAAATTTAGTATAGTACTGTTGAGTAGGGAAGACCGGAGTCAGTTGAACATAGGAGTAAGTAAAATAATCGAGGCTACATTAAAAACAAAACACGCGAGACATGCATAAACATGTCTGAGCATGCAGCAGCGATTGCCGCTAAGTCTGCTGTAATATCTTGTTGCGAACACATCTATGATAGAAGTTATGCCACAATTTTAAAAAATCGTATACCTAAGTAAATATTTTTATTATTAAAGTTTTTGTTTTACTATCGTATATGATTGTCTGAGATATTTAATTCCTACTTAGATAATAAATGTAGTTCTTACTTAATAAAATCCAACAGATTTTTTTTGTTTATGTGTCTCTATTATCGTATATTGTTATTGTTTTTAAAAAATGAACGGATGGGAATAGTAGACTAACTACAGCATGGAACTGTATGACTCATTCATGTATGACTCGTCAGTGACGACTCTTAACTTATTCAAATTTCCTTAAAGAGATTTTCCTCAGTGATAAATGTTATAAGTTTAATTCTCTCATGTCCAATCTCGAAAACTAGGTTTATTCGACGTGTTTTTGCACGAAATGAACAAATTTTGCAAAAAGAAATATTGTTTGCCCTGCGAAGAATATTTGTGTTTAAAATATATTTTTATAAAAGTTTTATTAATGTGTAGCCAAAGATGTAGCTTAAAATACATTAATCTTTATTTTAATAATCTTAATCGAATTACCTCGGTCCCGGAGCTAGTTGAATTAGATGGAATGCATTAGGAAAATACTTTTTTCATATTAGTTATTAGTTATTATTAAAATATTATTAGGTAATCACATGTATGTAGTAACTGGTGTAGAATTCATTTTTTCGATAAATCTCTTAATTTTGTTTGTAAAAATTCGAAATTGAAAAATGAGTCTATTAGCCCGATCTTCTCTACATATAAAGTAACTCAACACCCAATTGTAGTATAGAAATCCATATATTTATCATTAAGAATAGTATTATTAACATTATTAGTGTTAAGATTATTAATTTAAGTAATAATATAATACAAGCAATTTGACTGAACTGGTTTCAATTTTTATCTCTGATATTTATCATTTGCTTCTTGCTAAATTGACTCATTGTTTCAATTACTGATTATATCAATCGCAGTTGAGAATGTATGCTGCATTTCAATTAATGACTCAACATGTTCAATATTTTTATCATTATGAACTTATTGCGATTGTTATAATGGAAGAATATAACCGATAATACTACCAGAACGAAAATCATTGTATTATGCGGAAGATAGATAGAATAAATACTATCAACTTTTTACGTAACTATAAATTGTATAATTTTAATTGTTATATTAATTTTGTCAAATTTGCGTTTAATTTCTTTACACTGAGGATGACCTAATAATAAGATCAAAATGTTCTAAGAATTTGAAATATATAAAAATCTGATTTTATTTAGTTTTACTTAGTTTTACAAGAAGTGTAGCGATCATTCTGCGTGTTCGATATAGTTATACTATTATATCAAAAGATAGTGATCGAAGCGATAGCGATGCCACGCCAGTGAGCCAAGTTGGCTGCCCTGTTTTTAGCGAGTAGCAGCATTCTAAAGAACCTAGCGAATGTGAGCGCATGTGATAACGGTAGCAATAAATATATTTCCTTCTAGAATAACTGTCTGATTTCCTTCACTTCCTATGGCCAACACAGTTCAATTAAACTCTAACAAGCTTGTAGCCCTTTGTTATTTATTGTTTATTTATTTTTAATTTAAGTCCAATTTGATTCAATTTAAATTTTCTCTATGTATAATATTAATCCTAAAACATTGTGTATTCATATCATTAAGTTAAATTTTTATATTGTCATATCATTTAAGTTTTCTTAGATTATAAGAACATAAATTTTGTTAAATCTAAAAGGATCTTCAATTTAAAGGGGAAGATGTTACGTGCCATGTCACTTTTGTTAATGTCACGATTTTAACATAAGGCTTTTCTACAACTTTTATTCCTAAACATTCCTGATAAAACTTGTTTCCTGCTACTTTTCTTATTTGCTTTCTCCTATCGTTTTTAGTCCTTTTTTTATCTACCCTTAAGACCCGTCTCAAATATTCAGTTTTACAAATATCTTATGACTCATCCCGGATTCGTGAGTCATCGACAGTCACATATCTCAGTTTCTTTCATCCCCATCATGTATATTTTTGGTATTCGAAAATGTCACGTTACTGATTAAAATTTTTCGGAATCTCCACTTCTTTTATCGTAGTGAAGATCCCTCTAGTTACAGTCAGTGGTGACACCGCATGGTGCTCTTTTCCAATACGGCACAGATATTCCCTGAAACACTAACTAGCCGTGCTCGATGAACACCTGTGCCATACAGAAACTGACTACTTCCCCCTCCTGCCAATCCACTCCGGCAGGAGAAGGTGGACAATCTGATTGTGCGCGAACTGGGAGCCCGCAAGATGGATTTGCCATCTATCGATAACCCCAAGTCGCACTTCATCCCGCTTAGCTCCTATCATGGGCGGGGATCCGGCTCAATGCCACGGAATTGAACCGATTTGAGCCATCTATACGACTCGGCCCGATCCCATGCTAGCAAATCAGCCAGCGAGATCCACGCAAGAACCAGCGCAGCTCTGGTCAACACCAGTAGGTTCGAGCTACTCGCTTGAGCCAATTATCGCCGTTATTCTTCCCCCACCGCTCAGGCGTATGACACCCTTCTCCCCAATATCGTCCAGCAGCGCGCTGACTGGCACGTGATCACCCGCGTCGACAAATAAGTGAGTGTATTCCTCAGAAAATAGGTGAATGTATTCCTCAGAAGGCAGAGACTATTCCCAATCTCTAGAGGTCTCCGTCAAAGTTCCCCCTCGAGAAGAACGACTCGTAATATTCATCCGAGCTCTCAAACCATAATTCATTGCATTCGTCCTCCCTATATGGGAGGCCGCGGGGACGGAGCTCTCTCAAGCTGGACGCATCCAGTTTATCCGGGGGTCCACCCACTACTTACGGCAGAACCTGAGCCCACGCTATCCTCCCTTCAAATGCATGACCGTCTTGCCACTACTATCGCACAGCACTTGGCTGTATGATAGACAACTACCTGTATTGACATATAGGCCAGCAATTTGAAAGGTCGAGATGGCCCTCAGGCTTAAATCTGGTCTGGGTGTCTTCCCGCTTGGGCGGTTCGACTCACACATGGAATCGCTCGTGTCTGACTCCGAGTAGTCGGAGTAGCCGCCTTTGTAAAACAGAGCCCGGTCTGTATTCTTCCCTCTTGGAAGAGAAAGCCAGACGCTAGCCAAGACCGGACACCTACCCTTCACTTCCTCCTTCCTTACCGAAGGATAAACAGACTCTTCTCTTCGACGCTCCTCCTCCTCTCTCAGCGGTGATGCTGAAGAGACATACTTCAAATTATTAATGTTAAGATCCATTTATGGTTTCATCCTACTATTCCGCAGCAGCTTGCCAGTATGCCCTCACCCCTCTTCTGAAACATGACCTAGAAAAAAGACCCTGAGTTCCCCCGGGGGGTTGGCATATATCTCGGACCATGGGATAGGCATTGAACTCCGACCCCTTACTCATCGTGGGCAGAGCAAGTTTCACTCCCACGGCTTTCAGGGGTCCCCCACCTCCGACTATGGAAGTGCCACTGGAGGTGGCGCCATCCAGGGGCTCCACCTCCGGACAGTTTGGGTCTTGGAAGTGACGTCCCCTCCGCACCCTAGCCGCCATAGCGATCAGCATATCCACTGTGAGGAGTTTAAGTCCCACTGCGAACAAACACCTTTCCCGCTTTAGAAGGGTAACTTTAAAAGGGCCGTCGGAAACACTAGGTTATCTCCTCCTGCTGCCAGACCTTCGATTACGTCGGAGTGGCTCGAGGGTGGCCCAGACCATAGATTCTACCTCGGAATACTTCGAAGTGGCTCTATGGCCCATCCATCAAGAATAGGGAATGACAGCCTTGCCGCGGAATATGTCCGCGCGGTCCCCCATCACCCCACATCCTACAACGTACTCACCCGGCAAGCCGAGCGGGGTCGGCACATATCTCTGAGGACGGCGAGCCGCCCTCACTCCCCGTGGCATGTGCCACGCCGCACCGCCGAGAGCACCCACCAACGCGGCAGCACGCCTGCGAGAGCACCCGCGTCATCACGGACAGGGAGCTATGCTCCCCTTAATGGTGCCGTACCATCGGGTGTTTATAGTTAGGTTCGCTTTCCCCTACCGACACATTGGGAGCGACTTTCCGAAGAGACCTGCCCCCTATGGGGTACCGAACTCAGTATATAGAAAACTCCTATTAAAATTATTTAACGGAAAAGTCCGTACGGGGCACTGTTACACTCCTCGCACCGCCATCCTGGCCGGTAGCCTCCGCGACCAACATCGCTGACAACAAGCTCCAGTCACGGGAAACGGCTCGAGGGAAACCCCCTCGCACGGCAAGGCCATGCTTCATGAGAGGGATCCGAAGGCCCTATGTTTTTCTTGATCCCAGTTGAAACAAAGGAAGGACCTGTCTTTCGCGCTCCGGGAATTGGCCTGACCAACCACTAGGCACCGGAAACTAGAGACGACGACTGGACAGAAGAAGAACTTTAGCAGACGATCATCCCAGCCGAATACGCCTCTCTCTCGCAAGTTTCTTCGCAAGAACGGAGGACACTGCACCCGGAATTCATTGCGCCCCTTCCAGGACGCAACGTTTTTATCTTAACATCCTCTCTTCTGACTCCGCTGAGAGACCTCCAAAAGTTTGTCAATCACATCTCTACATCGGGAACCGACTGTTCCATTAAGAGTCGGATCTCCGTCCTTCGCACTAAACGGACAACGGAGACCCGATTGTCATGCTCGCGAAAGACTGTCCTCAGCCTCTTCGAAAGCACGTCGACCTTTCCTCCGATCTCTCACCCGAAATTTCCATCTAGACCCTATGTATTTTCGTATCCGCGATTTCCAGCTCGGCAAGATCAATCTTATTCCTTGTTCTATCATCTCATCAAATGGATCATCCTCGCCGCGGCTAATTAACACATTGCTGATCTAGGCGCCCGAATACGCTTGCGCACTAGGCTGAATATTTATATACCGCACGCCCGCAACAGCACTCATCACAGAATATTTAAGAGGAGTGACGACACCAGAAAGAACCCTTCCCGCGCGCTTCTTTCTCTTCCTCTTTCTTTTACTAAACCGACTGACTACCTCCGTCCAGGACTCTTTCCTGTCCGGACCAGAGACCGGCGGCCAGTCTCCTGTTGCATCCTTTGTTTGAGGCTCAGTCATTGTCTCTTCAGTCACCATTGATGCAACAATGCGCTCCCTTTTATCCACGCGTTTGGGAACATGCTTGTCTACCAGAAGCCTCGATACACCTTTAAGAAATAGTCCATTCGCCGGAAGCTCTTCACGCATAACGCGATGTCTTCCCTCTTCCAATATAGTAGCAGGAGACCGATTTTCTCGCTGCGATCGGTGATCACGATCCTCCGCATCGGCAAGTGGGATGTCCCCGGTCCGGATAACAGGGTCCCTTACGCACGAGGAAGGAGCACAAAACGTCATCATTTCTCAACGAAGGGACCTAACCTCCTCCATCAGAAAATCCCGATCTGTTCTAATGTCGACTAACTCACTATGAAGCCGCACATTCTTCCTCTCAAACTCAGCAACGGCACCAATGCATATAGATCCTTTGGGACCAATATTCTTTGGGCACAGTCGTAAATATCCGAATTGTGTCCGTGACCGACACCGGAGAATTGACAATATCTCCCTTTACTCTAATACGCGTCTCCCTCGGTTAATGACATCTTCTACAATTTTGGATTCCCCTTTCCAGCATGCGAAATACCCAAGAGACTCACAGTCGCATGGGTGGCGACCCTTGAGAGAGTACACCCACATCCAGGAATATGTCCCTGTTTATTAGTCTCCTCCTTGTCAGATTGGAAATTCAACCTCGTCAAGGTAACCCTCGGTGCAGAAAGCTCTGACTTCGGAACATCCCCCGTCCGATTCGGAGTCTCAACAACTCCCTAATCCCTATTCGCCTGATTATCAACGATAGCATGTTCAATTGCGGAGTCCGTCGGTAACTTCACAATCAGCTCCTCACTGGAGCCCCGACAGAGCGGATCATGTGGGATCGACTGACCGGGAACGGGGACACTCGGGGATCCGAGCTCCCGCCGTGTACCTGACATTTCTATAATCATATATGTTCGGCAGCAACAAACAACTGAAAATCTGCCGACAACCCCCGGCCGATCCTACCGAGACTCGCAGAGCGACCTGCCGCACGATGGACGGTCACACCGTCGGCTAAGAAAAGGATTACTCGAAAGACAGTCACCGCAAGGAAAAAAACCTCGAGTGACATATATCACTTCCCATATCGTACACAGAAACGCATTGCTAAAGGACAGGGAAAATTTCCGCAAAGTAGAATTTTCATTTCAGAAAGAACTAATCCATACCTGAGCGTATAAATAATCTGCTCTGTCGTAAAATATGATGAATAAAAAGTATAAAGAGTATCATAAGAGTACCATTGGTAGCGATCAATTGGAGATTCCACAGTACAGCGCGAGTCGTCGAACCTCCACACCGTCAAACGGGGCGTCCAAAAATACACCACTACCAACTATTACATACAAAACATACAATTAACATTTACCACATCAACATATATACATATATACATATATACATATATACATGCGGAGAGATTTCCACATAGCCGTTGATGATTGACTGATTCATCCATCAGCCGTCCGTCCCCAGCCATGCACCATTGCCGGGGGATAAAGGAGCTTTTATAGAGATCGTCATCCAGGAATTTAGGTCCTGGACGCCCGGCCTCTGCTCCCAGATTCTCTTTGCAAAGCAGGATCCCTGAGGAGCCAGGACCTCAGGATGTTTGCAATGCAGCAGGAATTCAAATCCGCGGGTATGTCAAACCCATACCCAGACCATATCCAGATGTATATAGGCGCATCGGGAATGAACCAGATCAGGAATGAACCAAGGTTTGTTTTTCTTTTAAAAATAGTATCTGAAGAACTGTAACACTTTCATCACTGATTTACTCACGCACTTGATCGATACTCGAGTCGATACCACAAGAATAATTTACGAAGAACGATTTTCGAACTATTCTATCGGTTTATTATTATTAATTAGTACCGATTAATTATTTAACTCAGCATTAGGAAAGCATTAGGAATAAGAATCGCATTATACGCAACATACACACATACACAACTGTTAAATTCTACTCTTGTCGATTGCAAGGAGATAAATAACCAAACCTCGCTATGCAATGCGACTCAATTCTATCAAAAGGAGCCAAAGGAAAAGAGCTCCACTTAGGAAAAATTAAATTACCAAGGGTTGGAATTCCCAAAAAATGATAATCATCAAAATGATTCCTCTTATATTACTATCGATGAATTTCCAAAAAGAATGCAATCATGTAATCCTCATATAAATGTTCGTAATTCAAAGAAAAATAAACCATCTTCAAAAATCCTGGCGTCTACACAAAATCAATCTCAAGAAGTAATAGCGCAGTCAAATGCGCAAACGTAAGTCAAAACATAAGGAAAGAACTGAACATTTGAGTTTCCAGAAAAAAACAAGTGTAATGAAACTTATAACTGACAGCCAGGACAGATTTCACATCCCCGGAGAGAAGTTGTCAGCAACAAATATATTACAACACCAAATATCTACAACAGATGATCGACCTATAAATACGCGACAATACAGATTCCCGCAAATTCATAAAGAAGAAATAAATAGACAGATAGAAGAACTATTAGAAGGAGGCATCGTAAAACCTTCACCATATAATACACCTATATGAATCCCAAAAAAGAGGACACAAAGGGAAACAAACGATGAAGAATGGTATTAGATTTCCGAGCCTTAAACGAAAAAACTGTCGGGGCATACCCCTTATCTAACATTATCGATATTCTGGATCAATTAAGCGGAGTCCAATATTTCTCAGTATGCGACTTAGCATCCGGATTTCATCAAATAAGGATGGATCCTGTTGACAGCCACAAAACTGCATTTACAATTCCTTTTGGTCATTACGAATTTGATCGAATGCCTTTCGGATTAAAGAATGCGCCCGCTACTTTTCAACGATTAATGGATTTATAATAGTATTATCAGGATTGCAAGGCGAAGAGTTATTTGTATATATGGATAACATTGTCATCTACGCTGCTTCACTAGAAGAACACGAGAGAAAGTATAATTTGTTGATAGAACGATTGCGCAAAGCTGATTTAAAATTACTGCCTGATAATGCGAATTCTTGAAAACTGAAGTCACTTATTTGGGGCATGTAATTAGTAAGGATGGAGTTAAATCCGATCCGAAGAAATTAAAAGCTGTAAGGCAATTTCCAAGGCCCAAAACGCCGAAAAATATCAAACAATTTCTTGGATTAGCCGGATATTACCGAAGATTTATACCAAATTTTTCAAAATTAATCAAACCCCTCACCCATTTGTTAAAAAATGACACTAAATTTGAATGGATAATAGATAGGAAGAAGAAGAAGACTCCTTCCAAGCATTAAAGGAGAAATTGTGCGAAGAACCTGTCTTACAATATCCCGACTTTTCCAAACTTTTTATATTAACTATTGATGCTTCCGGAATAGCGATTGGGGGCATTTTATCACAAGGGAAAATAAATAAAGATCGATTGATAGCATATGCTTCGCGAACTCTAACCGAAAACGAAATAAAATACGACACTTATGAGAAGGAAGTTTTAGCCATAGTGTATTATGTCAAGCATTTTAGACCTTATCTATATAGACGAAAATTTATTTTGGTTACGGACCACAAATCTCTTCTCTGGTTTAAAAATGCACAGGACGCAATCATGCGAATACTTCGATAGAGATTAAAATTAGCTGAATACGATTACGACGTGGCATATAAAGCAGGTAAAACTAACGTAAATGCCGATGCATTATCACGAAATCCGGTAGACCTTGAAGAAGCGAACTGCAATATAATTAATCATCACAAGCCTTTGAACCTTAATGATCCAAAAGATGCAGAAACTATTTCTAAATTGCTAGAGGAATCAGATGAGGAGGACGACGATGAGGACGAGGATTTTAAATTATATTTGACTGATGACGAACCACTTGAAGACTTATTTCCAGACGATCATCCACCTGAAGAGGATACGAATTCAGCATCTCTACGAAAGGAGACAGCACAAGAACCACAAGTTATGGAAAAGGCTACAACGCGCAATATTCCTTGAAATAATAAAATGCATAATCCAAGCCAAACAGCAAAAAAATAAAGATGCCCAGCAGGATAAGCTGCCCAGAGATTTCCCGCAACAAGAGAATGAGACGGAAAGAATACAAGACAGAAATGACTCATTGGACGGAGAAGGCGATGCAGAAAGCGACAATAAAGAGGAAAATCAAGAAAAAAAAGAATTTGAGAAGGACATAAAATTCAAAAATTAAAAGGAAAAACAGGGCCTAATATTGTTAATGACCAAATAATCAAAAATAATATTTTCGATTCTCGCGAGCTATTATTTTTGCGAAAGGATAACATATGTATTGCATATTTTGTCGACACCAGTGGGAGACCGTTGGACTCAGGTTCACAAAAACTGTTTGAAAGAAACGATCCCTCACTTAGAAGATCTCGCTCTGGGAAAAGCCAAAGTCGTAAAATACAAAAAATACTACCATTTAGCCTTGCTTATCAGCAAAGAGCAACGTGAGGGATCGACGATGACCTTCACGCAGATTTCCGCCATAATAAAAGATTTACGGTTTGTCACTGAAGAATTAAAATTAGAGACTATTGCTGAAGCATTGCTAAAACCGATTATTCACAATGTACCATGGAGCAATATCAAAACAGCATTGCAATTAGTTTTTGTGGATTCAACAATCAAATTAATTATATGCAATGGACTAGTGAAATACCCACCTAAAGATCTTTGATCTATGATAATCGGAGAAATGCATTGCTTACCTATGGGAGGATACCGAGGTGTCACAAAGACTTATAACAGAATAAAACACAAATATCATATTGGGAAAATCTAAAGTCCGATGTTCAACGATATATACAACAATGTTTACAATGTCAGTTAAAAAAACTAGTTCGAATAAAAACCAAACAATCTATAATAATCATCGGTACACCAAGATCGTCTAACAAAATAACCATGGATATCATAGGACTCTTACCTAAAATTGGAAGAGGTAATGATCTATCTTAACCCTACAAGATCAGTAACTAAATTTTGCATGAGGATACTCTTCGGATCAAACATCAGAGACAATAGCAGAAGCCTTTGTCGACAGATTTATTTGCGCACCTAAAGCTATACTATATAACCGATCAAGGGAGAAATTTTATCAGTGAATTAATGAAGAAAATAGCAAAAATATTCAGAATCCGTAAATTCTGTACAACTGCATTTCACCCTCAGTCAAATGGATCCTTAGAACGATCACACCACGCATTAGGAGAATACTTGAAACAAATACGCAAACGAACAGAAACAATGGAACAGATGGATTGACTTAGCCATGTTTAATTACAACACTAGCGTTCATGAGGTTACAAAACATACTCCATATGACTAACTAGTGTTAGGTAAAATAGCAAGAGTACCGTCAAATGAGCTCTTCAATCCTGAAGACAAATTAGCTAATTACTATGATTATCTAATAAATTTAGTTACGCAACTATGTACCGGCAGTGCTTATTCCGATCCTTATGGAAATTGGGGAAATTGTATTAGGCAGCCTCAAAATTACTTTACAAGATTACATCGCTGACGTTCGGATAAATACAAATCGTGTACATCTCAGATCAGGAATAACCTGTGAACTGAATTCCACTCATTGCACTGACATAGAGGGAGGGGATACCTTTTGGGATCCCGTACCTCGATGGATCGATCATTGCAGAAGTTTCCGATTATGGCGTACTATACAATGGATACGCTAATAAAATACTTGATGCTACCAATGAGTGATCTCAAACGGTCTATTCAATAACCACGACCAATATGATTCTCTCTTTAACTAGCACTAGAACATACCACCTGTGGACATACACTTAAGTAACTACTAGAACCGAACATCCGAAATTAATAATTTTCGAGACGACATTTGATGCCGAAGTTTTTAAAAGCTCTGGCTTCATAGCAGTAAACATCTTCACATATGTAAATTCAAAATTCGTATACGTGGAAAGACACGTTCGCACTCAAATTAATCTATCAACTATACAGAAATATATTATTGCAACAATGTCAATTTGAATATCGTATGATGCAGAATGCGTTATCCATAGCCACTAGATCGCCTGACGTTTTCGCGTATCATTTTATGAAGGGACCTAGATATATGGCACTTTTGGCAGGAGAAATAATTCACATGGTGAAATGTATCGGTTGAAGTAAAATTAGCTCAAACCACAGAATGTTACGAGCAGCTTCCAATAATACGAGGAAATGAGACATATTTTCTGACCCCGCAAACGCATGTATTAATACGTCACGGAACTCAGATTATCTGTAATTCTTTTGCACCTATCATCTTGGGAGACTCATGGTATAAAATTATGCCTAAATCAGTGGAGACATTACCACCTACTATTATGAAGCCTTCAACTAAATCATCATGGAAATGCATCAGTCCAGGAGTACTAGCGACCAGTGGAATATATTCACAAAGCGATCTGGAGGAACTCAAGGATCACATAATGTTTCCCGCGGAGCGACCTGCAATTCTCAATACCATGGCAAGAGGCATATTAGGGCGCTCAACCGTAATAAATGGAGGATCACTCTCTAATCTTATAGATGAAGCATCAATAGAAAGAATCGCTATCTCCGCTTGAGAAAAATTTTGGAATAAATTTTTAATCTTTGGCAATATCAGCGCTGGATTAATCGGGGTATACCTAATTGTTAAACTTATCAAACTACTATTAGACACATTTGTACATGGATATGCTCTACACATTGTGTACGGTTGATCGGTGTACCTACTGGGAGCCGTATGGTAATCACTTACTCAACTTTGATTACATCTAGGAAGAAATAAAACTAGAGATGTAAATTTTAGCGCTCCAGATCTCGAATTACAAGAGCATAATGAAACTGGGTTTAAACTAGAATCTATTTATCCTCTCTTTCCCCTAAGGGAAGAATTCACCTATACTCTTGAATTGAAGGACTGAGCAATTAAAGGGAAAATCCGGCATGATTTACAATTTTCTTTTCCTCTCTCGATATATATATATATATATATATATATATATATATATATATATTGCAACCGCACTCACGAGCGTGGCGCAACTTCGTCGCACACTCACAGCTAAGATTTTCGTAGACGATCGGATGACGGGTGGCGTTAAACGAAGCGCGACAGAAATACATCTTCACGCGGCCGCTCTTAAGGGCGGCACACAATCACAATCAATAGTTGGGCGTCAGGCACGAGCGAGCGTGCCACTCTTTCTCGAAATTACGCGATATTTTCTTTATGCCATATTCTAATGAGCTGTGAATGTCGATGGTAGCTCTCAATCGGTAGCTCAGCCTCGGAAATGGCAGAGGGGGCGGTTCGCGGTCGAAGATAACGGATCATTTGGAGAAGTGAATAGGGGCGAGAATAAAGTACACACGAATCAACAATAGCAAAAGTAACAAATATATTAAATAAATTCGACTTGCATTTACATCTGGCGATACAATCGAGACGGTAAGCTCTACTTGAGCGCGGTAGCGGATTCACGCAGGCCCCGAGGCTTTACGCTAGACGTATCAACTTCGTTAGATTACCGCGATACGAGCTCACGCCACACGAGGATACTCTCGCGAATTATACGAACAAGACTTCGTCGCCTCGAAAATACTAGAGAATTCAGCAACGATGGTAGCGTGGACACGGCGTGACCTCGTGCGCACTCGCGGGGCCTCGCGCCGCTCAACTGAGATGCAGAGAAGGCTCGAATACGTGCAAATTCGACACTACGCAGTCTCGATACGACAGAATACGTACACTTATCAATTGCTATTATAAATTGTCGTTAATGGCTATGACACAGAGGGTCGACGCCCTAATAAACATGCAAATTTTACGCTACAGGCGTCCGAGACGACACGATACGCGACAATATTACGG
Organism: Acromyrmex echinatior; assembly: GCF_024713525.1. Lineage (NCBI taxonomy): Eukaryota > Metazoa > Arthropoda > Insecta > Hymenoptera > Formicidae > Acromyrmex > Acromyrmex echinatior. Next base: position 5,871,116 of record NC_141858.1, on the reverse strand, counting down.
TACGGAACTTCGATGCAACATGTGATCCGCGATAAAATCTACGACGAATGACGAGGCTGTGGCCTTGGCGGACGCAGCAGGATTATCCCGACGATAAGGGCCGTTCCGGGAGGCGACACGCGTACTTCAATCCCCCGGAAATCTATCGCACAGCAATGCCACGTGCACTCACTATCATACGCCCGACAGAATTCCGATAAGACTACGCCTCCCGGACGCGGAAACCGGCGACTGTACAGTTGTGACGCTCGTCTCATCATGACTCCCGCAGGTGCTCGTCCGGATCGTCCTTGGAAGGCTCTCGTTTCTTCTTCGTCCTGCGTCCTCTCACGTACTTTCGCCAAGCGGGCCACAGCACAAGTGCTGGGCGCTAATCCTCCCGGGGGCACACAGGGCTCGTTATCCCCGCGAAGGGCCAACTTATCATGCCTGATTGGCGCGTGGCTTGGCAGCTCCGCTAATCGCGGGAACCGCGTCATGCCCGTGTCGCATGTCCTGGCGCGCGAAATTCGAGAGGTCGCGGGATCCTTTTCGGGCCGCCTCGTGGCCTCGAGGTGCCTATTCGGGACTCTCGCCGTCCTTGGGGAGTAGAGTGGCCTTCCCCGTCATGCCGTTCCAACTCTCGATCCGCTTTGCGCCTGGAAGAGGGTGCGATAGGAAATGCCTTACGACAACAAAAAGGGCGTAATAATGAATGATATCACCTGCATGCGCCCCAGCGGGTCAGCAGCTGTGCGTCAGCAGCTGTGCGTCAGCAGCGATCGTCTCTTGACTCCCATTCCTGATCGTTCTTCTTTCTCTTTTCTCCGGTGAGGTGGTGTCATTCTGTCAGGATCGCGGGAGTCGCCGGCTTCTGTGACCCTCGGTACACAGAAAAGGGAAAATGAAAACGGCGACGTGGAATGCGCAAGGCACGCAAACAGCGTCGCGGAAAAAGCGTAGGTGCCCCCCAAAATGTGAGAGGACTCTGCACGCTAGACTGCACTGTTCGGTCAGGCCATGCGGCCCTTGTGACGGACGGAAAACGTCATGTCACAATGTATATATTATATATATATATATATATAAATAATAAATTAAATAAATAAATAAATAAATAAATAAAATTCATATATGCATACATATACATGGATAAGTAAGATAGCATGCGGTGCCATGCAGGCATTTTAAATATCACAGTAACCTTTTTATAGACGATATGGAAATCGAATGCATTAACACCAAACTATTGGCGCGAAATTCGATGGCAGTGAAGGTTGTAAAAGTGGACTCACTTACGATATTTCTGGGTTCAATTGAAGACCGGGAGCGAGGACTTCCTGGACTTGTTCGAGGAACTAACCCGGAGGATGACACGAAGGGGCACATGCTGTGCCATCGTCCCGATCACGTCGTTGTCGGAGAACTCGTGGCCATTCGTGAAAACCGAGGATGACAACGCGGAATTATAACAGACGTCAACGGAGACGGAACGGTCGCGATCTCTCTACGAGACTGGGGCCGTAACGTGGAACTGATTATTCGAGATGCACATTCTGGAGGACAGATTCTGCCTCTAAGCTAAAATGGCAAGGGATTCCCTGTGGATTGGCTCACACCGCTCCCTTCTCCGGCTCATCTTGACCAAGAAAGACAAGGGATCTAACCTTCCTCATAAATCAACAAGAGAGATGTTCATTTTGGGGACCATAAAAAATGAAGCTGCGTTAATTAAGCTAGAAATTCGTAACGGAGATGATGCTCGCGAGTATCATCAAATTGACTTAAAGGAAACATTGATTACATTAGGTTACGTCCAACATAATGATAAGTTGAGAGCGGGCACGTATCCTTTCATATAATAAGTATAAGAATATATATATATATATATATATACATATATATACATATATATACATATATATACATATATATACATATATATACATATATATACATATATATACATATATACATATACACACACACACACACACACACACACACACACACACACACACACACACACACACACACACACATATATATACATATATACAAAAAGGAAAAATAATACACACAAAAAAAATGGAAGAAATAAATAGTAATATAATATAATAATAATAAAAATATATTATAAAGGAAAATTCAGGGGTAATATAATAATAGTAATAATAATAATAACAATAATGAAAAAAAAATTTTGAATCACTATACTGGGAAAAACTAATAAGAGATATATATAGTTGATTCTTGCTGGAGTAAGATTAATTAAGAAAAACATTTTTCCTTTATGCCTGCAAATTGTCCTGCTTTCCTCTTCCCTCTTAAAAGAATTTTTCCTTGTATGCAAAGCCACCTGACCGTCAATTATAGTATATAACTTGCCAGTGCACTATCACCATCTCCAGATCACCAGATCGTATAAAGATCTTTGTACTCCAATTAAATGGAAAAATTTAATTGACAGTTTCGATATTTGACCGAAACTCCGATGCGTCACTGAAGGGTCACTGGGTCTGCCAAAGCATCTCGATAAAAATCTGCGACCATTACCACCACATTACCAGAAATCTCAAATAAAGGATGCTACATGGCCCTTGCCTCGTCCATAGAGAGTCTGTGGACGATTGCAAAAACTGTTCGACCTGCGGTAAAATGACAATAAATGTCAAGCTGCGGAGGAATAAGTGTCGAAGCCACATCAAAGAATTTCGGCACATCGACAAGACTTTAGACTGGAGATGAGGAGTATTGATCATTGCACAGGTCGATGCAGTAAATCTTTTTTTTTGAAGGTTGGCGACTTTCAGGTATTCATTCTTTTAAATATTCCAACATCCACTTGTCAATACTAAAGGAAAAGAAAAAGAAAAAATAATATATATATTTAACATTAAAATATACAGAGTTATACAAATTCTTCAGCAAAAATTGGCAAATCTTAACGTAAATTAAATTATATGCGCAAGAATATCTTTCAATGAGCACCTAAGTACTTTAGTACATTATTATAAGTAGGCATAACAAGGAGTATGAAAGAATTCCGAAAAGAAACCTATCTTTCTTTCCTGCTTTTTAATGACATGAGCTATAAACTTACGAATGGATATCAAAATGTTAATTCTCTTTATATGTAATACGCATATATGTATACCAGGATATTGACATTTACTTGTAAAATGGAAGGACGAAAGAACTGAAGAGGCGAATTTTAGAAACGTCCTATTCTTTCCTGCTTCTCTAATAAACCAAGGGACGCACATGTAAGGAATAACATTTAAACGTGGGTCCGACGTTACCATGTAGTCAAACCCATCAAGTTATCAAAGGAAAAGAATATATTACTTTAAATCCGAAGCGCCACTACGTCTAAGTATTAAAATGTTGAACTAATATATATATTTTTCAAACGAATGAATTAATTTCAGAAATGATAATTACGTGTCGATATGGTTGTCGACATTAATGCAATTGATCTGAAATGTTAATAATCCCCCCAAAAATCCCCAAATTAATCTTAAAAAACTGTAATAAACTTATATAAACTTATTAACATAAACGGTCTTGTTTCCTACGGTAACTTCCTACGGTAGCGTTATCTAAGGTCAGATTCGCGACTGACAATGGCCCTGCACGCAAACCTAGTTATGCACAGTAATCATCTGTTTACCTAGTCATATTTTCCGCGAGAATAACAGATTTCGTCATCCGTCTGGAGCAATTTTGGCTCTTTAAGGAAAAACGTAAATCACTTCTTTTCTTCTCGAAACTCCTCTAACGATGTACTTTAGATTAACAATGATAGGATGCTATAAAAAACCATAAATCTCGCGTGACATTGCAACTAACTTTTGCATCCTAGACAAAGGGCACAATACCCTTTTTTCGGGGTATAAATAGAGTCCCGCGGAAGCGCAGAGCGTCTAATCGTCCTTCCATACCCTCTTCATTCTCCCTCATTGTCTCTTTGACCAAATTTTCAAGGGTTTGGACATAACAATACAAAATAGCAGCTCTGCGTTTGTCAAAGTCTAGATACAGATCATCGTACGAAATTCAGAGTTTGGATAAAGTTTTACATTGGTTAATTTACAGGTGTCGAAGTAAGTTTTATGTGCTGTCATATTTTTTTTATCATTCTGTAGACAAAGTATCGTAATAATGTATCGTGGTTTTTCCAGCTGAGTTGCAGTCTTGATGACTCAGGAATGCTATGTTGTACTCAACAATAGGGGGTGCTTATACAGTTCTCAGGAAACTTATACTCAGATATCGCACACTCTCTAAAGTGCGCAGCATGAATAGTTTATTAACTTAGTTCAACGCAACGTGAGGCATTCGTCACTGTACTTTGAATAATTCAAGCGTCGACTCTATCGCTGGATCTGCCACTTGTTATTATTGCGTGCTCGTATCAAAATTAATTCGTGATGAGCGTTAATTACCACACGTCTGTAATCTTCGCAAAAGCCCAACAACATGCTGAGCGGTATACAAAAATTTATTGTAGTATCCATTGTTTGTCATTAGGCTTTTCGCGGTATCATTAGAGTCGATAAATCCAGCATTATGCAAACTATAAGTGATTTCATTAGAAAACGTTGCATAATCCTTTATAGGACTAATTATTCCAACGTTTCTGCTGCGATCAATCTCCATACTGTTAAGTTCATGTAGAATTTCATTAAATCGATTTCATGTCGTTTTTGCGACTCCTGCCGCGCCGCTAACCAACGAGTTGAAGATTCTCAACAGCGGTAGAATAGGTAAGATACGCGTTTTGCCACCGGTAATATACGTTTTTTCGTCGGCTTTTTCATCTTCGTTTTCAAGCCTATATCAATTTTCCTTTTGGCTTTAGCCCAAACAATTGTGGCAGCAGTTCTCTCTTCAAAAGTTGAATCTATCGCGGTAATCCGTTTCCGCGCCTCCTCAGCGATTTTGTCAGCTACGTGTCGTTTTGTGAGATCTTTGCTCCGCGAATAAGCTATATTGTGTTCGCGATATGCCGCGTCTAACGGATTAATTCCTTGATCACCTCTAGCCAATCGTTTTTCTAAATGCGTAGCTGGACCACAAAATTGATATCCGGGGATATGCAACTCAATCGGAAGTGCATTTATCGCGTGATTTAAAAAACCGCAGCCTTTTGTTGTTGTTGTTGTATTTACTACGTTTTCTTACAAACGGCGCTGGACTATCAATATGCGATCGATAGCAGGGCAAATTATAATATTTCAAGCACCGACGATGTTGTTGAACCTCTTGAATCACCCTTGATATGCTCGGGTAATCTGTCCCACAGTTAATCTATGTAATTCTTAAACTCCCGTAGCAAAATAATTTTCGGTATATATTCCAATTCTTAGACGATTAAACTATGTATATCACAGTTATCTGACACGATAAGAAACATTTTGAATACTGACCGGTTTCACTGTGAGCGCTATTATAAATACATTCGCTTTTGATGTCGTTTTTTCAATATTATCAGTGTCGTGAAGAAAGAAGATATGAAGTTCGTGTGACAATCGCAGATGATCAAAGTGATTAATGTTGACAATAAAGTACAGACTGAAAAAGAAACACGCAAGTATGGAAACATGCTGCCGATTTCTATACGCGGAATTATCTGCGGTCCATCGAACTGCGGCAAAACGTATTGATAAGTTTGATGGAAAGTCCACGGCATACGTTTCGAGAACGTGTACGTGTACTTGAAATCGTTGCAAAAGCCAAAATACCGATATTTGGAGAATTTATTAGCACCGATTGAAGAAATTGGTTATTTTACATTTTCCAATAATAACGATGTATAATCACCGAATGAGGCGCTTCCAAATTCCATTTTTGTCTTCGATAATCAATTAAGGAAGAAATTGGGACGATCCTAACGAGCTAGTGGATCGTTTCCGATTGCTTGAGGTCTCGCGTCAGACAAGTCACAACGCCTACAATAACGAAATATTGTCTATTATCGAGGAGCTTTGTGAAGCTGGCTTTATTATAAATTGAAACGGGATACACAGTCATATTAGTAGTATTGACATCGAAATGCCGATGAACAACATTTTCGTAAAAACTTTGTGATATTTTACGCATTATACAGTAATAATCATGTAACGTAACATGTCTGAGAAGAAAAGCTTCAAAAAGTGGCGATTGGTGAAAGAACTGCACGCTCCAGCGAGAAAAAATTTTCCACTATGTCATAGTTTACGGATGACTTGTGGCACGCTAATATGGTCGAGATGCGCCCTTACACGCGATTTAACAAAGGTTACCATTACATTCTCACCGTTATCGATGTGTTGAGTAAGCACGCATGGGCTATACCGCTGAAAACCAAGAGTGGAAATGAGATGACTACAGCGATCGCAAAGATAATTCGAAATGATGGACGATGTCCGAAAAATTTGCAAACCGATATGGGAAAAGAATTTTACAATGCAATGTGCAAAAACTCTTGAAAAAACATAAATCATTATTTAACATATTCCATAAAGGCATGTATCATTGAACGATTCAATCATTGAAAAATGATATGTGATACATTGAAAAATGATATGGAGACAATTTATGTACAATGGAAATTATAAATGGATCGACTTGTTTCCACGTGTCTGAGTACAACGCACGAAAGCATCGAACTATCGGTATGTAGCCCCAGCAATGTGACTACCACGATTGCTGACAAATACTTAAACACGATATACAGTAGCGTAATGCAGTAGCCGAATATGCACGTCCCCGAATATGCCCCGATCTATTATTGCCGAAAGTACGATCCACCGAGCGTGCGGGCCGCGAGGAGCGGGGCTTACCGTCGTAAGTTCAAACAGCGCGGTGCGTCTGCTAGGCCATTCTAGCTCCTTGCGGCCCGCGCGCCGTGCGCTCAGTGGGCCGTACCTTCGACAATAGTAAGTCGAGCGTATTCGGCTATCTTTAAACGTTAATATCTCGTTAATTATTGCGAGCATTACAAAATGGTAGAGAACTTTTCTACTCAATTTAGTTCACTCTACCTGCTCGGGATGAGTGGGGCTGTATTCATGCCACCTTGTATATATATATATATATATATATATATATACATATGTACATACGTACATATGTACATACGTACATACTAGATGAGGTGAAAAGTAACCTCCTTGACCGCCAGAATGCGCCACTACTGCAAAAAAGTTTATGGTGCCTTGTAGTCCGTTCATATTTAGGCAGACATGCCAAGTGGCAGTGCGATACTGCCCTTAGTTTTGTTTTGAGAGCTGATTGTTGTTGACGTGTTTGCGAAAACGATTTTCGTTCTCTCATAAAACATTATTTTTTGAGAGGCAAAACGGCGAAGGAAACAAAAGAAAAGTTGGATAAATATTATGTGGCTAATACTCCGTCAGATTACACCGTCAAATATTGGTTTCGAGAGTTTCGTGGTGGCCGCAATTCCACTACCGATGAAGTCCGCAGCGGCAGGCCCTCCGATGCGGTTACCGAGGAAAATGTCAAAAAAATACATGAAATGGTGTTGGCTGACCGGAAAGTGAAGGTGCGTGAGCTAGCAGATGCTACAAAGATTAGTACTGAGCGAACACGCCATATTTTGGGCCAGATTCTGCATAAGAAAAAAATTTTTTTCATTCCCAAGGAGGTTACTTTTCACCCCACCTAGTACATACATATGTACATACATACGTACCAACGTACGTATATATACACACACACATATATATATATATATATACATACGTACATATGTACGTACATATATATCATACGTACTATACGTAATATACATATTATACATCATATAAGTGTGTTTTTGTTAATAAAAAAAATACATAAATCCTATCTAAAAAGGACATGTTAAGTCGATTGCTCGCATCTCTCGAAGCTTATTATTGTCGCTTTTCCGCAATGATTGATTCTTTCGTAATAACATTTGCTTACTGAGTGAACGGCTATCATCGTCGAAATTTTGACTTTAATAAATGTGATTGACAATTGTGTATTGAGGTTAATATAATGTAATGAATATCTCTTTTTTCAAAGTGTTATAAGTTTCTCTTCAATTTCGTATTAGATAAGTTTTACAATCTCTATTAATTTATTCTTTCCATTCTTTATAATTATGAAAGAATTCTTTATAATTATAAAAGAATTAATTCTTTGTGCTGTATTTTATTTTCAGATTTATTGAAAGGAAAGATCTAAAAAGAAAAAGCAAGGATTTAAAAGATAATATAATCTTCTTTCTTCAAAGTATATTTCTAAAATATTTCAATCTGTATATTTTTACTAGAATATCCTGAAAGTTACATGTCAATGTCATTAAAAACGTAATCTGTACTAGAACCAAGTAATTTTATTCAAAGGTAGACAAACTGATGGCAACTGATGGCACGTGTTGAAAATCGCATTAAAAGTAGCACAATTTCGACAAAATCTGATCTTTGATTGTAATTTTCAATATTTGTCAATATTAATTAATAATTTGAGATATTTTATGATTCATTTTGATACATTTTTTATATAAAATATCTCATAAACTATTTATTTTTTAGTAATAACAAGAAAGAGATGACAAAGGCAAGATAAGACATTGGAAATGAGAAAAAGAGAGGAGAGTGAAACAAGAAGAAAATGAAAGAGATAGAAACAGCAGCGAGAACGAAAGGAGATCAGAGATGAAACGAAAGATGAGATGGTCAGAGAGAGATGAGACGAGACCAGAAAGATTAAAAACGAGAGATGTGACACGAGAGAACAGAGATAGGGGACGAAAGACAGAATTTAGAAGAAAGAGAGACAAAGAACGAGAGAAAAATATAAAAAAAGAAGAAAGATGAGGAAGAAAGATGGGAAAGAAAAATCGTATTAAAATTTGTATACTTTTTCATATAGGTACATATATTTTTTAGTGAAAAGAAAATAAGTGAAAAATAAATAAGTTATGAGAGAGAGAGAAAGAAAGAGAGAGAGAGAGAGAGAGAGAGAGAGAGACAAGAGAAAGAGAAGAGAGACAAAAGATAAAAGTGAGATAAGAAGGAGATAGAAGAGATGGAAGAGAGGAAAGAGTTGACGAAACAGTTGAAACATAATTGAGTTATGTGTTTTCTTTAAACCAATTGGTAATTCATCCTGAAGAAAAAAAAAGAAGAACAGAAAGAAAAGAAGGAAAGAAAAAAATTAAGGAAAACAGGTATAATGTTGAAAGAAGGCATAATGTTATATGGAGCAAAGTATTTATATTTATAATAAGTAATAATAAGGCTTCACAAGTAATAACTACTGTTTGTTACCACGACGTGGATCACAACTTTTTTGCGTTCATTTTTATATACGCTCAACATACTATTAAATAAGATACATTTTTATATTTATATATATTGTTAATTTTACGCATTCAGCGTAAAATTAATTCTCCTTTGTTATCGGTTACTTTTAGATTATTACTATGAATTTTATTGCTGTGAATTTTCAACGATGAGTTGGTCTATTTAAGTTATTAACTTGCAACATTTGTGGATCACCATCCTTTTGCGTTTTTTCTTTTTCCATATATACGACTTTTTATCTAATAAGATTATTACGATTTTACTGCCGAGAATTTATAACGATGAAATTATTTATTAAGTTATTAACTGGCAACTTTATAACACAGAACATGAATACTGTTGACTACATAGATTTCCGACAATTTTATAATTATATTTACTGTAACATTGAGAATGACCCGATCGGTGTTAAAACGTATGTAACTATCTTCATTTTCATGTGTTAAATTCAAAAATTTTTTGTTACATAACCGGCTCTTAACCCTTCATTTATTCTAAATTGATTTATATTTATGTTAATATCTTGGAATTATATTTTATTTTCAGTTATTAGTGATCTTCATCAAAAGGAAAGGCCTTATAAAAAAAAGAACCGAAAAGAAAGGAAAAGATGAAGAAATAGAAAAGGAATGATCTGAAAAAAAGTAAAAAAAAATAGAATAAAAGAAAGGAAAAGAGATGTGAAAGAAAGCATGACGTTATGTGGAACAAAATATTAGTATCTCTCGATTATATTTTTCTTTTATTAATATTTTTCATGAAAAGGATTCATAGAAAAGAGAGGAAGAGGAAAAGAAAAAAGAAAAGAAAAGCAAGGAAAAAGAAAAAAAAAGAAAAAGAAAAAAAGGAAAACGAAGGAAAAGATATATGAAAGGAAGCATAACGTAATATACATACAGAAATTTAAAAAGCCGTAATAGATTTCTAATTTCATCCAGATTTCTATTAGGTGCGCAACTAAGTTCTCGCTGTTATTTTGATGCAAATGCCATGAAAATAACATCGAGAACTTAGTTGCGCACCTAATACAATATATATCTATACGTATACATATAATATCTATGAATAATATTTCATTCTCAGTTATTATTGGAAAGAAAGGATTTATAGAAAGGATAAGGTTGAAAAGAAAGAAAAGGAAAGAAATAATAAAAAAGAAAAGGAGAAAGAATATGAAGGAAAATAAAATGAAAGAAAAGAAATCTGAAACGAAGCATAATATTATGTAGAACAAAATATTAGTATTTAAATTATATTTGCGTGTAAAAAGAACTCATGGAAATGAAAGAATTAAAATGGGAAAAGAAAAGGAAAAAAAAGAAAACTCATAGAAAAAAGGGATTTAAAAAAAGAAAATGAAAGGAGATAAAAAAAGAAGAGCAAAAAAGAAGAAAAGGAGCTGTGAAAAGAAATATAATGTTATATAAATATAATGTTAAAAATCCAATTACCAAAATCATATTTATCTCAATCTTTGTATCATTTTATTCTTAATTATTAGGTTTTATGAAAAGGAAAGAATTTATAGAAAGGAGAACATATAAAGAAAGAAAAAGTAAACGAAAAGAAAGACAGATTATGAAAATAATAGAATAGATGACGGTTTTATATGACGTTTATTTTTAAACAAAATAGTGTCACATATATCATTCATATATATACACACATATATATATATATATATATATATATATATATATATATATTTGAACGGAATGTGAATAATCTTAAAAATAATCTTAAAAATGTAATATTCTATAATGTGATAAAAATTTATTTATTATTAAAACGTACAAGAAGACGTACATCAATATATGTTATATATTAATGTCTTTTGTTATAATTTCATTATATAATTATGAAATTAAGACATATATTTTCATTACTCATGTTATTATCTTAAATGTTTAATTAAATAACAATGAATTAAAGATTTGGTGCTATCGTATTCTTCAAAGAATTGTAATTTAACTGTTAGCATCTTTCACAATATTTTAGTCTTAATTTTAATAAACAAATTCCAATAAAGATCTTTATCGGATATAATCTTTCCTGTCAATCTTTAAAGATAATATCTAAACTTGGATTTTATTTTTTAATTTAGTACAATAATTTTTTGTCAAATGAATATTAATAAATCTAATACTGTGTGTGCTTAAGTTTTACTTTTTTATTTCATACAAATTTCAAAACCACGTCTTCTTGTAATATTAAAAGAATACTAATAGAAGAGAAGGTGATATTATGACACCCCAGTTACATTTTACACACAATAAGTTTGTTAATAATCAATATTTAAGTTTAAAACTTGACAATTACATTCGTTAAAATGTCAATTGTTGAATCAATTATGAACTCAAAGTTACAAAATATTGATTACTTAGGATATGATCATGGTGGAATTAGAAAGGTGAACCAACGCACATAATGGCGGAGGACCCGTCATATGATCTGAGATCTCGACCAATCAGAAATTAAGCTTATTTGCAGTGTGAATGAGTTATGTGCATCTCTGCAAATTAGCTCAAAATTTGATTGACTGATCCCCTCATTACTTTCAACCGATTGCGCATACATCACCTTGGTTTACCTTTCTAGTTCTACCATGGATACTATTAATAAAAATGTGACGATTGCATAATGTAATCGCAATTGCATAATGACTCGAAGAAAAAATGGGTAATGTGACCTTTCATAAAAATAGCTTTAAAATATTAGTTTTGTTTAGAAATAATATTTGGTTACAAAATTTAGAACAGTATTTGATTACAAAATTAACAAAACATTTTTTTAAATATGTATAACTAAATGTATATATTGTACATTCACACAAATTCTATATATAAGCTGCTCAGTATTAAAAATCTTAGTACTAAAAATAGTATATGTAATATAAACTATAGATTAATAAAAGAGTCGACTGTAAAATAATTATTTTGATATGAAAACTTCAAAAAAGAGATCGTGAGTAATTAATATTCATAGAGGGCCATATTAGCAAAATGCCTTGCTATTGTTTAAATTTGTATAACTCAAAATATATATAGTCAAATAAAATGTTAAATAATAAATAACACATTCCAAAATATATATTAATGTGATAATACGCTTAAGTTTAAGAAAAATGAGGAAGTAGATATAATTCAGAAATGTTTCGAAATATTTGAAAATAAAAATACTGATTATAATAAGTATTGCTGAGTATTGGTGATTGAGTATTGGTAGATATATTAGCGTCATGGTGTAATGGCGAGCTACTGAACAAATAATTTCATAAGTAATCATTAGGATTCGCTATATAATAGCGAAGATATTAAGGGAGAAATCACAAAAAAATTATATATTTAAAAAATTATATAATTATAATCTAACGTCTTACGAATAAGACAAGACTGCATTGTACGAGTAGGAATTTAGAAGATTGATGAATTTGTAAGTTTATTGTCCACTAAAGATGGTTCTATGAAAACTGAAATGTCTGGAATTTATAATATATTGTAATATATATTAGGTATACAAATAAGTTTCCGCCGTTTTTAATAAAAAATTAAGCATTTATTGTGAAAGAATACAGAACGATACATAATGTTTTATTGATGTAAGTCAAAATGTAAGTGCAAGTTCTTTTTGCGTTTGGCACGAATCTTCATTCAATAATGCTTCCAATTCCGCGTCTTCGTACACTTTCGGCCTTCCGCTACGTTCTTTGTCTTCGACGTCAAATTCACCGTTCTTAAATTTTTGAAATTCACGACAACTTCTCTCACTTAAGGCAGCCTCACCATATGCTTCTACAAGCAATCGATGAGCTTCAGCTGCAGATTTCTTCAAATTAAAGAAGTAAATCAAAAGTTCCCGCAAATGACGCTTATTCGGCTCAAAACTCGGTATTTTCGCACAAAAAAAATATATGCTGATACAAAATCGCTAGTATTTCAAGGTTATGTTGTTGACAGATGTCCAACCTTATAATGATATAATGTTTTACATCAGACAATTTTAACCATACCTTGCTAGTGGCGCCGTCTTTTGTCAAACGGAAATTTATTTGTACACCTAATAAATATATAATTATTTGAGTATCTACATCGTGCTAGACTCTTTGTCATTATTTGTTAGCCTTATTGAAATTTATAATTCGTTGAGCTTTTAGAAAGTTAAATTTTAATTTATATTTTAAAACTTATATGTAAAAGTTTATAAGTCGAAATGTTTAATAGCGCGCGCAAAGCGCGCGCTTGTTATGTTCTAGTATGAAAAAAAAGAAATGAATTTATAATAATATTAGGTGCGCAACTAAGTTCTCGCTGTATTTGTTTTTTTTCGCTTATTTTGATGAAAATGCAACTTTATTGTGAAAAAATGGCTTGGAAATGGCTTGGCGGGTAACTCCTAATACTGAAGCAAGCTCTTCTTGCGTTTGGCACGGATCCTCATCGAGCAATGCCTCCAATTCAGCGTCTTCGAAGGTTTTTGGCCTTCCTTCACGCGGACGGTCGTCAACATCGAAATCACCGTCTTTGAAGCGACGGAACCAATCTCGGCACGTTGTTTCACTTAGAGCAGCATCTCCGTAAACTTTTTGGAGCTCTCTATGCGCTTCAGCCGCTGTTTTCTTCGAATGAAAGAAGAAAATCAATACTTCCCGCATATGACGATTATTTGGCACAAAATCAGACATTTTCACACAACCAAAAGAATATAACGCAAAAACAAAATCACTAATGTTTCAAAGCGGTTTGTTTACCATATGTCTAAGCTTGGTTCATGACGTTTAGGTTATGTCAGAATCGACCAGCACTTACTGCTGGAGCCATCTGTTGACAAACAGCGGGAACTTAGTTGCGCACCTATTTTATAATATCCCCATGGCAGCGTGTCGGTAGAATCTGGAACAATGTGCCGCTTATCGTCGTATGGATTCAGAGCGATTTTCATTTCGGATATGATGTATACTTCGTGCAATTTCGATCTTATGCACGACTGCCTGCGCGTCATTTCATTGAGACACCGCATATAATCATTGAACGTTATGGATTTCACTACAACGTTGCTCTTGACGCTCTTTGCCTTCTTAGTATTTTTTTTTACCATCGATACGCAAGGCGTACATTTTCGTTCTAAACCTGACGAATTCAATCATAATCGCTCTGTTGTTTTCGTCTTTCATTAAACCGGGAACTTTTTCATTTATTAGCGGAATGTCGTAAGCATTGTCGATCACGTAATCGCTCGTATCGAATTGATATCGCGTTTCATAATAACATAGACATCATTGCACTCGATGTGATAAATAAGGTTGTCCGTGTCGGTATACATAATTTTATATTTTTCATGAAAAAGCGGTAATATGGTATGTACTCGTGATGAAATTCATACAAACACGTTTTAGATATATCGAGGATACCCACGTATATTGATTTGTTGAACTTCATCTCGAGTTTCCGCATTTCTATCGCGATCAGGTTCTCGGAAAAAACCCTTCTACTGTGAAAGTTTGGTTTCGCGATCATTGCCTCTACACCGTATCTCCCATCCCAACACATTACGAATCGCACATTAACATGGTTACGCACATGTCTCCATGGTCTTGCTGAAAACTGTGTTGTTCATTAATTTGAATAAGTTTCTCGAACTCATTCTTTGCTAAGTATTAAAATTTATATTGAGTTCGATGTACTCGTGAAGCCATGGAGATTGCGCGAATATACGATGGATCTTTGCGGAGACCGTGACGAGTACATTGTAGATAATATATGACGTAATTGCGATAATATATGACGTAACGCTTTTTATCATACAATGTCGTGAGAAACTTCTCCTTTCACTTGATCGCATCATGGATACTTTAAATCAACCTCGAGAACGTAACTTATTGGTGAATCTAATGCGACATTCATAACGTTAAAATTGTCTACGTCGTCGACCCAACGAAAATCGGCGTATGGCAATGGTTGATACATTGCCCAACCGTACAGATTGTCAATGCCAAAGTACATCAGGTATGTTGACGGTTTCGATGGATTGTACGACTGCATGTATTTGTTAGCCTGTTTTAACATTGACTTAGACCGCCACATATACACGTTCGATGAATAGAACTATGTCAACGTTGATAAGAAGTTCGAAATTGATGCGAGTATGTTTCAACATCGCGTCTCATGTAAAATCCGCTAGTGTATAATAATACACGTGATCGAGTTCACAATTAATGATGCAATTTTTGCGAAAATTCTCAAAAATATCGGCGAACAATAAGACATCTGTTTTTAAGTTGCTATATTCATCGAGGATTCGAATGGAGAATCGCTGCCACACGTTCATGACATGTGCGTAATTACTCTCGGATACAATGTCGCCCGTTAAGGGGATGCTGGAGCGAAGGCCGAAGTTAATCAAGGTCGATATTACAGGTTTTCATTTCCAATGTATAAGATGCTTACGCCCTCTGAGTTAATATGATCATGCAGGAAATTCGATCGATTAATTATCGATATTTTTATTCCGTTTCCTACATTACCATCTTAACAGGGACGTGTATTAGGGTCGGTTCCACAAATGTAAGACTTATTTTGGAAAATTTTCCAATTTTAGAATTGAGGAAAAAATAAACATAATTGAAGTTAATCTTATATTTGTAGAATCGGATCTTAGAAATTTAGTTGTATTATATACATATTTAATTGTATTATATACACATGCAATATAGGCCGTGTTCTAATATATATCACCAGTACTAAAAGTCTGTAATATGTATAAAATACAGATTTTTAATTAATAGTTATATCGATACGAAGCCGTAATAGCACTTTTTTCTTACATCCAATGCCATTTTAGGTTACGATAATATATTATCATAAATGAATACGACATTGCACATACATAATGTAACTCTTTTTACTCTGTCTAATTTTTATGCAATATTTAAAATTTTATATTATAATGTGTATAATGATATATAAAATTTAATTCTAACGTTGTATATAAAAAGACATTCATGAATACGAATTACAATTACATTTTATGTGTATTATAATATATGTGCATACACACAATAACACAAAAAATATTATACTATTATTGACATATTAGTGAAGACATATAAACATGTTAGTGAATTAATGATATATGCAATATTAAAATTATATTTTGGGTACATTATTGTGTATATGTACATTATAATACATATAAAATATAATTATAATTTATATTCACTAATAATGTTTTGTTATATGTTATAACAATGTTAGAATGATCATAGTATAATATACATACAATTTTCTATATAAGTCGATATGTTAGTAATGTATAAGTACTATAAGTATCTATCTCTTTTTATTAGACAGAGTAAAAAGAGTTACATTATGTATGTGCAATGTCGTATTCATTTATATATATATATATATATGAAACACGTGTCCATATATTGACAATAATATATGTTACATCCTGACTAAACCCTAAATGATATTGATCATAGGAAAAAGTGATACTACAACTGTATATCGATATTCACTGCGAGTACTGAAAATACATAACTAGAGATTTTCAGTATTGAGTGTACATTGATACATGGGCCTAATAGCATTTTTCCTATCGTACAATGTCATTTTAAGTCAGAAAAAAAAATGTGATATGTATTAGCTATACATAGATATATTACACATATAATATACGTAGCTATACCATATTTTGCTACGTTAATAAAAAGATGTAGAAGTTAATCATGTTAAAATATTAGTGGTGTGTGTGCTTAAATATAATACACATATAGGCAATATTATACAATTATATTGCATATATGTATACTATAATGTGTGAATATACATTCGTTGCAGATAGAAGTTATGTGCTAAGCTATTTATGCATTCCCTATATTTAAATATGCAATATTAAAATTGTATGCATATATCACACACACACACACACACGCGCGCGCGCGCGCGTATATATATATATATTGTGTGTAGAACACTACTACACTACACTACATTGACAGTACTGTTGCGCGGCAATGATACTGTGAATGCGGGTCATACTACAGGGTGGGCCATCTATTGGTACGTTTTTGAATTTCGTCGTATGGCAACACCGAACGAGCTACAGACCCGAAATTTTGACAGTTTATTAGTCATACCGTCCGCGGCACGAAACAACATGTTTTCTCTTGAAGAGCGTTTTGAAATTTTAAAAACTTATTTTCAAAGTCAGTGCTGTGTCGCCGAAACTGTACGAATTTTGAAAAGAAATATGGGTCGTGATAGAGCACCCACCGAAGGAGCTATACGCAAATTGGTGAGGAAAGTTCGTGAGAAAGGGATGTTAGTGGATGACATTATATTACGACTGTTTTGAGTGAAATTGGCGCCGAGGTAGTCCAAAATGTCATTAATAATTGGGGTGACCGAATGGCATACTGTAAGGCCAGTAGAGGGAGCCACATGAACGAAATCGTTTTTCATTCTTGACGCGGATACTTTTAGCTTCACAACAAAAAAAAAATTAATAAAAAATATCAATGTATGCTCATTTGATCGCATTTTTAAAAACGTACCAATAGATGGCCCACCCTGTAGTTACAGCTGACTCGTATAACGCCGTTGTTTTCTACACATACAGCGTCGCGCAAAACGATATATGTATGCATATATATATATATATATACACATACGTACAAAAAATTTTTATTTTTCACTCTAAGAAAAAAGATACATAATCGATATCATGGTCACATTATCTTTTCCTTAGCGACTAAGCGAATTAAGAAAAAGCGTTCACCGTATCTAAATCCACGTTGTAAAAAAACTCTCTATTATCTTTGAAGTTCTATTATTGATACGTCATTTAAGTGTATTCTCCAGGTTTATTCCATTAAAAAAAAATACAAATAGATTACCAGATATATGACGCGGTAAAGTAAAATTTTATATTACATTCTGTGGCACAAAAACGTGATCAGTAACTCTTTGAAACTGAATGTATCATAAAAATAATAAAGTAATATTTTAAAAGTACATTACATTTGGTAAAATGCATTAAGTTATTAATATGATGTTCAATTATTAAGAAAATATAATATTATGTAGGAAGGAAAATATTTTCATGACAATTTGCTGGAAGGTATGGTCGCAGCATGTTTCTTATACTATGACACTCTTGAGATACACGTCTACGCGTGAGCGGTTCGCCCGTCAAGCGTCGAACGGTTGTGAAGGAAAAGTAGGCAGCATTTCAGAAATCGGCTCGAAATGCGCAACTAATTTCGAGCACATTGAAGTACACGTATATATTTTCTGAAATTTTATAAAAAGTATATTTTGAGTAATATATTTATTAATAACGTTATTTATTAAATAAAAATTATGAAAAAAGAAAAAAGCAGAATCGAACATAAGATCTCCAATATTCTGATCTTGCACCCAACGCCCGAGACCACGTTGAGCTCTTGCAGATCACCTCGACGAACGCGGTACATATAGTGCACGGAAAATCATAAACTATTGTATATCTCATCAATGTTTACGTTTTGAAATAATTTTTGCTATTATACGTTAATGAGAAAGATATATAATTAATATAATTTAATAAAAAAAAAATGAAAGAATTTTAATTCACAAATACGGTTGTCAGTTCTCCATTTTTTTTTTGCCAGACTTCGGTTGCTTGGACTAATATTTAATACTCCAGATGACAAAAATTGAAGATTTTCACATCTGCTGGAGTATTGAATATTAGTCCAAGAAACCGAAGTCTGTCAAAAAAAAAACGGAGAACAGGCAACCGTGTTTATGATTTAAAATTCTTTCAATTTCTGTTGTTTCGATAGAGCGAGACAGAAAAAAAACAAAAACAGATAGAAGTTCCGATTGTAATCGGTGAGTTTCCGCGCGGACACGCCGAACTGGGCTCGTCTAGCAAAACAATGAGTCTTTCTTTGTCCTTCTCTCTGTGATCGCTTGTTTCTAGCGACCGAAAATATTTTCTCGACGATCGGCCGCTTGGCATGTATCATAAGGGGGAAAGAAACATTCTAGATGATACATAATTTTTATTAAATTATATTAACCCTTTGCCCTACGATTTAAGTTTCGATGACGCGTGCCATAATTAACAGCCTGGAACATGTTATTTATATTTGGCCCGATAGACGTACCACGGCTCTTATCAATGAATCTTATATTTAGCCCGATTTCTTTACCACAAATCTCACATGATATTGTAAGTGAAAGGGTTAATCATATACCTTTCTCATTAATGTATAATAGCAAAAATAATTTCAAATCATTTTTGCTAGTGATAGTTGACGAAATATAGTTTACGATTTTCCGTGTACTTTATGTACCGTGTTCATAGAGGTGATCCGCAAAAACTCAGCGTGGTCTTAGGCGTTAGGTGCGAGATCAGAATGTTGAGGATCCTATGTTCGATCCTGCTTTTTCCTTTTTTTCATAATTTTTTTTTTAAATAAATAACGTTATTAATGAACATATTACTTCAAATATATTTTTATAAAATTATAGAAATTATATGTGTATTTCAGTGTGCTCGGAACTAGTTACACATTTCGAGTCAATTTCTGAAATGCTCCCTATTTTTCCTTTACAACCGCTCAACAGTTGACGGCTGAACCGCTGGATCGCGCGCGGACGTGCATCTCAGGAGCGTCACAGTATAAGAAATATACTGCTATCATACCTTCTAACATGAAAATTAACATGACAACATTTTAGCATGAAAATTATCATGAAAATATTTTCCTTCCTACATAATTGTTATTTTCTTAATAATAGTGATTGAACATCATATTAATAAGTAAATATATTTTATTGAATATTATGTATTTTTAAAATATTACTTTATTATTTTTATGATACATTCGGTTTACTTTCAAAGAGCTACTGACCTTATGTGCTACAAAATGTAATATCTTTTAATATAAAATACTGATAATATCAATTTAAGGCTAAAGAATAAGAGTCGATACAGAACGAGATGCGAAATTTTAAACTGGAATGACTTAACTCCAATAATTCCTCGATGTCTTCTTTATTCAATATGTGAATAAAGAAGACATGTTGAATAAAGAAGACATCACATAAGACTAAAGAAAAAAAAAGAGTTAATAATTTGTTAGAAGATAGCAGCATATTTCTTAGTGCAACGCTTCTGAGATACACATCCGCGCGTGATCCGGTACGGCTCAGCCGTCGAGCATTGAGCGGCGGCGGCGGGGGGAAAGAAAGCGATGCTTCAAAAGTCGACCCAAAATTTAACATGTACTCCAATAACTATAGGAAGAATACTGAATTACTTCAATAGATAAATAAAAAATTATTTGTTTATTGCATATAATGGCTTTTTGATTTGTTAATTATAAAATTATATTGACATCATCCTTATAATTATATTAATCATCGCACTTTTGCGATTTGATTGATTATCAGAATTTTCATTCGGATGATAGTTATAAAACAAACATTTTACAGAAAGTACTAATCGACATCAATGTAACATTATTACAGAAACATGATTTCTTTTCGGATTTTTTCTAAAGGTAAACAGATCTTATATATATTTTTACATATAAAAATACTGATTTTCTATCTATTCGACGCATACTACGTCGAATTATTTTTTGCTACAATTGTCGGTTTAAAACTTTTAGAAATACACATATAATTTCAATAATTAAATAAAAATATATTTAGCCTGTAATATGTGTTTATTAACAATGTCACTTATTAAAAAAAAAAATTATGAAAAAAGGAAAAAGGAATTGATCATGAGATCTCTAACATTCAGATCTCGCATCATACGCGTGAGATTCAACGCCGAAGTCATGCAAATCACTTCTATGAATGTTGTATATAACGCTCATGGAAAATCATGGAAATATCAATATCTCATAAATTATCGTGTTTTGAAATTATTTTTGCTATTATACATAAATTAGAGGGATATAGGATTAGCATAATTTATTAAAACTTATATGTTATCTATAATGTTCCTTCTCCTCTTAATTATATATGTTGAGCGGCTGAAATTTTCCAGAAAGTATTTTCGGTCGCTAGAAACAAGCGACCGTAGAGAGAGGGAGGAGGAGAGGAGAGGAGAGGGGAGGAGAGGGGTGGAAGGAGGGGAGGGAGGGATGGGGGATGGGGAGGGAGGAGAGGAGAGGAGGGAGGGAGGGGGGAGAGAGAGAGAGGGCTCTGAAGGATAGACTCGCTGTTTCATTCGACGAGCCCAGCTCGGCATGCGGAGTCCCACCGATTACAATCGGAGTTTCTATCCTTTTTTGTTTTTTCTCTGTCTCACTCTGTCGTACTTCTGTTTCAATAATTCGTTCTGCAATTCAAGAATGTGATTTCTATCGATTCTGGCACCATCGTTGATGCAGCAAGGACGCACAATTCCTTCTCTAAACAACGATCCTGATATATATTTCTATATATACAAAAATATATTATTATGGCGTTTTCGGCTGATAATATATTGCTAGTTTATTTACAATGGTTCAATCCATTTCTATAGTTGAATAGCGATACTACTTCGTTTGCGCGCGACCGATCGGAGGAATGGCGCTTTTTACTAAGACTCGACATCCGAGTCAAGTCAAAAATGTGCTGTATACAATAATTTCAGACCTTGCATAAGTAGCTGGCGATTTACAGAAAACTTCAAAGAACAATACTATGCTTGCAGAAATGAGTTACGAGCTTTAGTATAAGAACAAAGAGTATTCGAAAATTTCATTTATATGCTACATCTGCTACGAGATTGCCGCTTGTCGTTCCGACATCCGAGCAAAAAGGAAATTCAATCGAAACACACATCGCGTTCCGAACCTTGATATATGCATGTGTAAATAATTCATTAAATAAAGTTTAGACGTTTTATGTGTTGTATATATGTACACGCACACACACGCGCGCGCGCGCGCACACGCATATATAAATACATGTACGCGCACGCGTGTGTATTTAGGCTATTATATATAATATATATATATAATATATATATATATATATATATATATATATATTAGGTGTTGGAATTAATTCGTAGCGTTTTACAAGTGATGGGAAGTACTTTCATTAATGTATTTTTTAATGCTCATGTGAAATAAATAACATTCTTTCATTAAAAAACGCTACGCATATGCATATACAACGCTATATACATATATATATATATATATATATATATATATATATGTGCGAGAGCGAATCAGAGCGAGAGCGCTGACGTGAAATTTTTAAAGTGATGCAGCGTTTGTCTAACAATATTTCTCGCTGGTTCAAATCCGGCTCGAAGGACCAGAAAATGTGCGAGAATGCACCGCGCGGAAAGATTCGAGTGAGAGAACGGCACACCGTTGATATGATACACGACAGTAAAGAGAACTTCGTTTCTTTTTAATTTAACAAAAGAATTTTCTTTAATATGATCAGTTACAGAGTCAGAAAATATAATTAATTAAATATTAGATTAACAGAATATCAAATGCGGTCACCTTTTCCAAAATTGTATTTGGAATCGCGGTGATGGAAAATCTCGGCGATTTTCTCGGCACTTTTGAAAAGATTCGTTTTATAGCGGTTTTCACTAAGCGGTTAGCACGGCGGTTTTACGATATAGTAGCGAGACTATAACTCTAAGAACTCGAAGAACTTTTAGAAGTGAGAACTCTAAGAAGTCTAAGAATTCTAAGCGGTGTAAACGGTCTAAGCGGTGTAAACTATCTAAGCAATCTGCCCCGGAGGAACGGCGAGATCGAAGCATTTATTGCTTTCGGTCTGGGCTTTCTTCTTGGGAGAAATCCAATTAAATTTTGCCACAATCGTAATTATCACGTGACATTGATTGTACAAAATTGATTGGCGCTTTCGATTCTTTTCTAACGACGTTCAACGTAACAGTCATGCGCGACAGAAAATCCGTACGCGGGATTGGTGACAGCGCGTGACGTATTCGTCGGAGCGCGGCGCTCGCGTTCGCGAATTGAATTGTTCTAGAACTTTCGATTGTCCGTTGTCGGTGCCTGTTTGCGTGTACCGAATTGTTTTGAAAAGACTAAAGAACGATGAATCCCTGACTTTGACGAGGCTTAATGTCAGGCTCGAGATGAAATCACGAGCTCGCCTTGTGCGTGCGTTCAATAACAATCACTGTCGGTCGATCGAAGGAGTTCTTACCTTTTTTTTCGAATTACCGATCTCAAACAATATATATATGTTATTTTATATATATGCATCAATAATTTACTAAATAAAATGTATGTAAAAGACAGAACAGTGTAATTAAAATAATTATCTTCATTTGTATTCATATGTAAATAATATGGTATGTTTCTTCTTTAGGAAGAAATTATTTCAACAAAATTGAAATAACTAATATCATATTTATTTTATTATTATTTTTCCTCTCAAAAGAAAAAACTTTGACCAGGGCACGTTTATTGATATGGACCTGAGTAAGTCGATAATTCAGATCATTTCTATGGTTCAGCGACTTTTCATGACAGCGCCGCTGTCGGAATATCGCGGAACTAAAATACTGCTTAGTTTCATGGCTTCACGTCAATTTCACTCGTAATATACAAATGAAATTTTCGGATACACCTTTCTCTTACACTAAAACTCCTATCGCGTTTCTAAAAGCATAGGATTGTTCGTTTAGGTTTTCCGCAATTCGCCAGCTACTTTTTATGAACGTGCAAGATCTGAAACTCTAATATGCAACACATATTGTGATGTGTTGACTACAGAAATCGATAATAAAACTGTAAGTCTTTAATTTTCTTTCGTTTTTCGTATTCAAATGTAGCTGGCGAATTGCGTTGTTGTCGATATTTTAATTGTGGAGAAGGATTTTTCAATCCATAAACACAATTACGAGAAAGATGTTTTTAATATTTAATGATAAAACAGGACACTCCAGAACCTCCTTAACGAACTATAAAACGATTTGCACGGTGGTAAACATGTATCCTCCAATTTTTTGACGCAGTCAACGTACTCGTACGGAAATACGAGGTCTCTCCAAAAAGTATCCGACCTGCATTTATATCTTCGCGCCAAAGTGTTCTAGCGACCTCTACCGGGCAGGCACGTCAACAGTAGGACCTTACGAACTTATCGGTTGGTCGCCGACACTAGTAGGACGTATAGTTTATACGCAGTGTGTATTTATTTACAGTGTCTTTTTCACGTTCGTCGGATTTTTAAGTAGCTAAAAATGACCGAAACGACAATGCTCCAGCGCATGCATCAAACCTTGTGCTGCAGTATTTATCAAAACACAGTGTTGTACAGCTTCGCCAGCCTCCGTACAGTCCCGACGTAGCTCCCTGGGACTTTTGGCTATTTCCTCGATTGAAAATGCCGCTTAAAGGACACCGATTCGATGACAAGAAGACTGTTGAAATCAATGCGACGAATGCACTAAAGGCGATTCCAATAACTGACTTTCAAGACTGCTTTGGGAAGTGGAAGCATCGATATGAGCGTGTTGTTCAATCAAATGGGGACTACTTTAAAGGATGCCATCAACTGGATGACGAAGAATAAGCCAAGCGCCGAAAAATGAAGGTAGGTCGGATACTTTTGGGACAGACCTCGTATACCTTTACATGTGAGAAGATCGAAATCCTTCGCGCTGAGATTAAAAAATTCTGATCGCGTAATTTTCAATTTATCTTTAATTTATCGAGATACGACGCTAATTTTTCTAAATTGGTACTGGAGAAATTTAAATGAATCTATAAAATGTGTTTTTACACAAGTTTTCTTTTGATTAACTGTTATTAATACTGTACGATGTGAAATATGTTAAGAATTGTGCGTTACAAAATGTATTTAAAATACAATTGGTGGTTGCAACATCAAAAAGAAATATATCAAGTTTAAAAACTAAAGTATGAGATTTTTTAAAATGCATTTTATAATTTCTTTTCCCTATCTCTATAATTAAGAATCTATCAATAATGATAGCTGTTTAGTAGTATATATATAGTTTAATAAGTGTTCGATAGTTACTCAATAACAGTTTTAATAATGATTCAAATTAGGAAAGCTTAGCCATTTGTGCGTGCGTGCGTGCGCAATGTCTATGAGGCACTTTTCCCCACCCTGACTCCTTCACACACACACATACAAACATACACATCGTATACGTATGCGCACTAACACATAGTGAGTTAGAATCCCTATACTCAGCCTATTACGTAGCCTGCTGAAAAAGTTTCTGTAAACAATATGAAAAAAAACATGTAAAATTCGGTAATTGGCTTTATTGTTTTTCGAAGTATTCGCCCTTAAGATCGATACATTTTTGCATACACTCGAAGCAATTTTCGAAACATTTTTTCTACTCTGAGGCTGTAACCTCAGAAATCAATGTACGAAATGTTTCAACAGCTGCTTCAGGTGACTCAAATCGCTCACCACGCATCTTCTTTTTAATGTTTGGGAACAAAAAGAAGTCATTAGGTGATAAATCAGGTGAATACGGACTATGAGTCATCAATTCGACATTTTTATTGGATAAAAAATCAATGGTTTGACGTGCTGTGTGACCGCTGGCGTTATCATGATGAAGGATGATGCGACGATTCCGTTTGTTCTACGTAATTCATTTACTTCTGGCAAACAAATTGTTGTATACCAATCAGTATTTACAATCCTTCGATCCTTTAAAGCCATGATTGCTACATGTCCGGTATAAACTGAAGAAACAAGCAATCATTTGCTTGGCAGCACTGCGTGAACAAACAACTTTTATTGGTTTCGGTTCATTTTGAAATATCCAAACAGTGGATTGTTGTTTATTTTCGAGCTTATACGAATAGATCCATGTTTCGTCCCCAGTAACGATGTTGTAGATCAAATTTGATCGATCTCGGTTGAATTTCTTGAGCATTTCTTTGCTCCATTTAACACGAGCCTGTTTTTGAGTCGTTTTTGAATCTTTGGTCAAATTGTGTGGGATCCAACGACTGCAAAGTTTCCATATGCTCAAGTGATCATGCAAAATCGTATGTATTGCTTTCATGTCAATGCCTAAGGATGCCTGAATCTCGCGGTATGTCATATGCCGGTCTCGCTCAATCATTTCACGCACAGCATCAATATTAGTGGCAGCAACAATAGACATGGATGGACGATCTTCACGGAATTTGTCACAAAAAAAAGTACGTTCACGCTGGAATTCGGCAAACCAATTATAAACAGTCTTATTGGATGGTGCTTCAAAAAGTCAAATGAAGTCGATCGATGCATTGTTTCGGAGTTAGATTACATTTGTAATTGTAAAAAATCATTGCCCGAAAATTTTCACGCGAAATTTCCATTTTCTCACAAAATAACTTCTTTTAAAATACTATGCAAACAAAACTAGTTGGCTTGGGTACAAATTGTTCAACTGAATTATAGGTTAAAAATGTCTAATTTTACAGATATGAACGTTAGCAGAACGTTGGCGTCACTGGAAGTAAATTGTAGAAACTTTTTCAGCACTACG
This sequence comes from Acromyrmex echinatior, assembly GCF_024713525.1. Lineage (NCBI taxonomy): Eukaryota > Metazoa > Arthropoda > Insecta > Hymenoptera > Formicidae > Acromyrmex > Acromyrmex echinatior. The sequence goes on along the minus strand of NC_141858.1, from coordinate 5,844,276 downwards.
TATTAAAGTTTATATTATTTATTTAATTTTGTCTGAAATTTAACTTGGCGCCAATTGTGTTGATATCAAATCTTTTATACGAATTTTAATGTCCGGCTGTCAAATTCACAACTGACGAGCCAGCAGCTACCTGCTGACAAGTGAAAACATGCGGTCGGAATAATAGACATAAACATATATAACTCGAACCGCTGACATCGGCTCAAGCCGCGGGGATTCATGTACCCAACACGTGATCGCCGAAACCTCTTAATTAATCACTAAAAATAATAGTTGCTGTAAAGTAAAAACCAATTTTTTTGTTTCAATACCCGAGAGACCGAGGTTGCGACTAACATTAGATTGTTAAAAATATACTCAGAAAAATTCATGCGTATACTTATTGTTGCAACTTAAGTTATCATTTAACAATTAATTGTTCAAATAACCAATAAAATAACCTTAAGAGATTCTTTTTGTATCCAGATCAATATTAGATAGACACAGTCTTGGCAATAAAATGGCACAATAATACTCAATAATACTCGCCGCACATATAACGTCGAGTAAGATACGACGCGAATTGTGAGGAAACTCACGCGTAAAAACAGCAAGCACAAAAGAGATAGTTGCAGGTGCATATCGAGCGGCTAAAAGGTGCTACGAAGAGACGGTCAGGACAATAATTAATAAATGTAATTAACTTAATCTCGCGACAATCGAAACAAATGTAACTAGAATGATGCCCACGGGCGATCCACGTGATCGCAATACCTTCCGTACTGCGAAGGGCCACCAATCGGTTAGTATATAAATTGATTCTTCGCAGGAACACGGGTTACTTTCTTCGAAAATTGCCGAAATTCTCGGAGCACGGAATTCCCTGCGAACACTTAGTGAGAAAGGTAACTATAATTCTCGCGTGACTTAATACTTATATTTTTCGCGATTCTCGCGTGACTTAATACTTATATGTATTTTTTGCGATTCTCGTGCGACTTAATACTTATAATTCTCTTTTTTCTTTTCGCAATACTATAATACTCGCGTTCTTCCAATTTCTATATTTATTAATTTCACTATTACGCGAATCTATAATATTTAGAAATTTCTCTAAACTTCGCGATTAATACTTATAAAATTTTCGTCTTTTTTCGTCTGATACTTGGAAAATTTTCTATTCTTATCATTAGTGCTTAGAATTTCGCGATAATTCACATTCGGGACTTATACAAGTATATATTCTAGGACTCATGGAAAATCGCGACTTCGCGCCGTTACTTATATCGTAACAATCATCTTCGCTTCGCGATATAATTAGACCTCATCCACATGTAAATCTCGCGATCCGTTCAGGAAATCATATCATTGTACTACCCATCGACATTCGTTGCGTCGCCGGCTATAGACATTATGTCCGCTCCGCCTTTGTTTGACATGTGTCTTAATTGTCATAAACAGGTATGATTGTAAACACCACGCTCGCATTATTTTCGCCACGACCAACTAGCATACAACACTTCGCTTCACGAGTAATTTTGTAATCTTCATTTAGCAATTAGGTTCAGTTACTATTAATTTGAATAAATCTCAGTTATTTATTCTTAATTTTTGATTTATTATTTTTAACTTCCTATCATTAAGCTTTCCTTCTCTCTTTATATAAATCTAGCCCTAACAATTGTAGCATATCGCTCGTCTTATACTAGACTTCCCTTCAGGTTCAGCTCACTCCTAGTGCACTCTCCCCTTCCCTTCTCTACAATCCGAATTACAATCGCGTTCACTACTGGTGCGCTTTGATGCATGCTTCCACTCCCAAGATATCGCGCTCACACCTGGTGCGTTTTATCTCTCCCATCTTCTCTGTTTCCTATTTTTCTCTAAGTTCCTTCACGCGCTAATTAAACCCTTACGCCAATCTTCCTTAGATGGGCAGAGGACAACAACACGGCGGCGTTAAGCGGCAACTCAGGAGATTAGTAAAACAACTTCACTCGTACGGGGAGGTCGATCCATCCGTGTTCGGGGAATGGCCCCGCCACTCACTTCCTCTTCCTCGTTCTGCAGATCAGAGGGCACCGGCCGAGCCTACACCTACGCCCGAGCGGGTAGTCTCCTAGTCAGTACAGCCCCTAGAAGGGAATCCTTCCAACTTCCCGTCCCTCCACTATCCGTGACTCTATCACGGATCCCCATTCGGCCTCGCAAGGTGTTCTGCGGAATTTCAAAACCCTCGTCCCAAGGACCTCGCATTGTAAAAATTGAAACCACGAAAACATAAGGATAATAAAAGAATGATATATTTCCTTAATATCGCAATGTGTTTCTTCATACCTTCCACCGCCCTTCCTAAGGACGAAGGATAATACACGCGATTTAGTGTCTTCGAGATACTGATGGAATCCCGAAAGGGTAGTGGAAGATTAGATTTCAAGCTAACTCGGAATCAAGGCTCTTCCCCACGTGCCTCCGTGTTATGATAGGGCAACAAACGTTGCCTCCCTCCCCCGGATGCGACACAAATGATACATATCATTAGAGTTAAGTAACAATAGCACTTGCGTTTTACTTTTGAATTTGATAGAATTTAACTTGATTAGTTAAGATTATAGCATCTGAATTTTAATTTTTCATTTGATATATTAGCTTTTTTCAAGGTATAGTAATTTTTGACGGAGAATTAAAGTTGCTATTACTTGGGTTGGAATAAAAATTAAAAAGATGTTCAATATGAATATCTTTGAAAAAAAATTAAAACTACTATTAATTGGGTTGGATACTTAAGTTTTATTCGAGAAGCACATTTTCTTAGCACTTTTTTTTACCTTTTTAAAAAGGTAATTTTGTACTGATTCTATTAAACAGCAAACACAATTAGTCAATTCCACGGCCAATTAAGTAATTGACGTTGGTGAAACCGGTCCAAATGATTTTTTACGAAAAGCACGCACTCTTAGCGTTTTTTTTTTAAAAAGGTAAGTTTGTATGAATAACAAGAGACAATACTATTTGTTTTATTTTTTAATTTGATACAATTGAATTTGATTAGTTAAGATTGTATTTGTTTTAATTTTTCATTTGATACACTTTTTTTTTAAATAATAATTTTTGACATAGAATTAAAGTTGCCATTACTTGAATTGAATAAGAAGACCTTCAATAAGAATATTCTTGAAGAAAAATTAAAACTATTATTAATAGGACTTGGGTTTTATTCGAGAAGCACATTTTCTTAGCACTTTTTTTTACCTTTTTAAAAAGATAAGTTTGTACTGATATCACGCATTTTGTAGTGACGAACGTCTTTATAAATAATTTATAATTGACTTCAAGAAATAGATTTTCATATGTTAAATATAACTTAGAGAAATTTGATATAACTTATAGATTTCTCTTTCGTTTTGAAGGATATACTTAACTGTAATAAAGTTAGCAAATTTTTCATTTTGTCGTTCAAGTGTTTGTGTAAATCCGTCGCCGTATTGACCTGCGAGAGAATTTGATTGTGATTACTGCGTATAATGTTCTTTCTTTGTAGTAATTCTCAGTTGCCGAATTATTAATCGGCAGCGATAAATAGTATTGAGTCAATTTGTTTGTAAAAATCAATCAAGTGCATAAATAAGTTCGTAAACATGATACAATTTATAAAAGAAGAAAGGCTTCTGATTATTAATTAATGTATGCAATGTGTTTTTTTTCTTAGATTTACTAAACCGATACCATTATTTCTCAGAAACTAACTATTGCACTTTGTTAATTCTCAGTCGCTAAATAATTAATCAGTAGCAATTAATGACGAACTGATAAATTCATTAGGTGTGCGTGAAATGTTATACGTGTAACAATTAATGTAAAAGACAAAAATTCGCGTAAATGATACATGATATAATTAAATTAATATGAAAAACAAAACTTTATTGTTATTTAGTGTGGATTAATGAGAATCTTATTGAAATTCTCGATCATGAAATTATCTTGCTTTTTTCGGCTACGATATCAAAACATCTCTACAAGGTAGGAGAGAGAGAGAAAGAGAGAGAGGAAGGGAAGGGAAGAAAAACGTATAGGTGTGCGTACCATCATGCGTTTCATGTGTATCGAGCAACTGATCGCAACTGAGCGCCTGCGTCGAATAGTGCGTTATGCCGCCCCTGTTTATCTTCCGCACGAGACCCATAATTTGCTTACAGTTTTCACTTATAATTCAAAAAATTTTGGAAAAATTTTGGCAAACGAAAAATTGTGTCAAGAATACTTAGAATTATGTCAAGAATACATCATTTTAAACACAAATGTTTGTTCTAAAACACTCTGTATGATCTCTTGCATGCACGCACGCATGCACGCACGCACGTACATTAGGGTTGACGATTTCGTCCGGATCTGTAGATATTCGGGTATGCGGATATCCGGATAGTCATATTATCCGGATTTTATACCCGAATAATACAATACCCTGAAGTACAATACCTTGGATCCGGATATTCGAATCCAACCGGATCCAATCTTTCGAATCCATTATTTTATAAATCCGATTTCTGATTAAATTATAGACTTCACTAGAAGAAAGTCCCCGATATTGACATAGGTTTTCTAAACCGATACCATTATTTCTCAGAAATTAACTATTGCACTTTGTTAATACTGATAAAAACATGACCTGATTAGTTAATTAAAATTATATTAATGTAAATTATAAAATTATATTAAATTAAAATTAAAATTAGATTAATACATAATAAAATATGGCTCAAATAATTCAAATAAAAGAAATTGTGCTTAAGAAAAGCTACGAGTCAAAACAGCAAATTTTAATGTACTGTCGTACATTAATACGAATATGATACAGTTGACATTAAATAAACATAAAAGTAAAAACAAAAATAAAATATGTCTACATAGAATAATGTTTCAACCTCAATCGGGTTCATTTTCAAAGTTATAAATATATATAAAACGGTTGACTAAAGATAGGCTAACAAAAGATTACTTATAGAGATACGATGACAAAAAATTGATTAAAAGTAGACTTTGGTTGTTTGATCATGACTTTAAATCCAAAGATATAGCTGAATATGAATGTAGTCGACGGAAAGTAGATCCTAGATTTACACCAAATATTCAGATTCGAAAATTGCTGAATATATGTAGTTAATGGAAAGTGAATCCTGGATATACGCCATGATTCCTACTTAATAATGTAAAAGCTATTTTGCGATGGAGTTAAAGGATGCATATAGTCATTTACATTACACCAAAGGTATAATATTTTTAAGATGACCAGTCATATTTCTATCATTGTTCCTGAGCATATTTCCTGCAGTTTTTTCAATTATTTGAATAAAATTAAGAGCAAGCATTTAGAATTAGACATCTTTATAGAGCAAACATCTAGAATTGATAAGAAAATTAAATGATTGCAATCCAAACAAATTAATTACAATAAATACCGAATTTGATCAGTTTTTTATTTATGCTCTGTTTCTATAATAATTCGTTAAATTTTAGTATTAACAATTTCGATTCTACAGTCTCTAGTCACTCCGAGAATATTTTAAATAATAGGTCAAATTCTAACTTTAATGGTGCTCCCATAGATCTTAATCATTTCATTCAATTTGAGAATGTCTAATATTTCTTCTGATTTGTTTAATGAGGCATTTCCTCTGGATTTAATACATGAAAAATGATTTATCAATTTAATCAATACTGACATACCTAGGGAGGTTCAATTACTATTATATAGCTAGGTGAGGGTTATAATTTCCTATCAACAAATATAACATTGACAAAACTAAGATTGAAACTAAGATTGAATTTATAAAAACTATTGAAAATATTAGGTATGAGAATAATATTCCGCCCTTTTTAAATGAAAAAGATGTGTTTATTTAAACAAATCTATATAAGTGAGTTTATTCAAAGTATGCTCCTTCGGAAGCGACAACTTTCTCCCACCTTTCCGGTAATAAACGGATTCCTCGAATGAAAAAATCTGGTTCTTTTGAAGCGATCCATTCATCAAGCCATTTTTTAATACCTTCATAAGAATTGAATCGTTCTCCAGAAAGGGCCGACTGCATGGATCGGAACAAATGGAAATCTGAAGAGGCAATGTCCGGTAAATACAGCGGGTGGGGCAGAATTTCCATTTTACTCCTTCCAAGTATTTCTTGAGCAGTTTTGCAACGTGTGGCCTAGCGTTATCATGTAACAGAATCAGCTTGTTGTGCCTATTGTTCCATTCCGGTCGTTTTTCTTTCAAAGCTTGGTTTAAACGTATCAGTTGTAGCCGATAACGATCGCCAGTGATGGTTTTGGACGGTTTGAGCAACTCATAGTATATAATACCTCTTTGATTCCACCAGATGCACAACATAATCTTCGAAGTATGGATATTTCGTTTTGGCATTGATGGACCTGGTTCACCTTCAAGCGTTTAGGGTTATCGTAGTAGATCCATTTTTCATCGCCAGTTACGATACGATATAGAAAACCCTTTCTTTATTGTCATTGACGAAGCATCTCGCAGATGATCAAACGTCTTTCCATGTCTCTCTCTTTCAATTTGTATGGTACCCAATTTTCTTCTTTTTGCATCATTCCCATTGCGTGTAGACGTTTTCCAACAGTGGATCTATCAACATTTAACTCTTTTGCTAACCTATTGAGCGATAAACACGAATCTTCTTCGAGTAATGCTTGCAATTCTGCATCTTCAAATTTTTTCGGTGCACCTTCGCGTTCTTTGTCATGCACGTCAAAATCACCACTGTTGAATCGCTGAAACCATTCTTTACAACTAGTTTTCGATGGAGCATGCTCACCGTAAGTATCTACGAGCAAACGATCCGCAGCACTTTTCTTTAAAATAAAATAATGGAGTAAAACTTCCCGCAAATGTTGCTTTTTTGGAATAAATTCCAACATCTTCAACGCAAAAAAATTACTCTTTGTTATGCTTCAAACGAATGCCATCTATTGGGCTCAAAAGTTTGGACACACACCTTTCAAAAACATGTCTTGCCGTTCTATCAAACACACGAGCAATACTACTAACGATATCTTTCTGCAATGGGCGGAAACTTATTCCCATACCCAATAGTATATCTGGTCGTTCTAATAATATTGTAAACTTCACTAGAAACAATTTTATTTCTATTTTTAATTTTTCCAATGATTTTCCGTCAGCCATAATGACAAACAATTATCTATTTGGTTAAATATTATGAATCAATTTATAAAAGATCTCTCAACTTACTTATTACACGTGCTGACAAGAGAAACGTCATAGTGGTTTTAGACAGAACGGATTACATTAACAAAATGGAGAATATATTCTTTCGGATAATGATACTTATTTTAGCATTGACAGGAATCCTGTGAGAAAGTTGTCTAATGATTTTCGCTGCCTTCTTGTCAGATAGAAGAATAAATGTTTTATTGATGAGTCCATATACCGAAGACTACTTACAACGGATAGTAATACATCCAGAGTTTATGGCTTACTGAAAGTTCATAAGCTTAGAAATCCATTGAAAGTCATAGTTCCATCAATTAATAGTCCTCTATATTTTCTATTTCTATTTCTTCACAATATCATTAACAACAGCATTCCTGAGATATCTAGCCAAGTGAAAAATAACTTTTATTTTGTCGACAAACTCAATGGAACGGTTTTTGAGTCTCACTACGTTTTGGCTTCCTTAGATGTTGTTTCTCTTTTTACTAATGTTCCCATAGAACTTGCATCTGAGAGCATTAGTAAAAGATGGATTCACATTTTTTGCAAAACTAATATACCACTAGATGAATTTTTGATAGTCATTCACTTAGTTTTAAATTCCATTTTTTTTTCTTTTAATGACAAATTTTAAACAGATTTTTGGTACTCCTATGGGTTCATCTCTATTACCCATTATATCTGAAATCGTTATGCAAGATTTGGAAACCGGGCAATTGAGACATTAGCTACTTAATCATTATTTTACTTTCAGTATGTGGACTATATCATTTTATATGCTATAGCAGTTCCAGGTGATTCGTTAAATGAAATCCAAAATGTTTTTAATTTTTTGCATACTAGACTTTAGTTTCACCATAAAAATGGATATTAATGATTAAATTTCTTGGATACAACGGTTATTATTGATAAAAACAGAATTATTTTCGATAAATATCATGAGCCAACTTTCTTTGAAAGATACCTCAATTTTTGCTCTCATCATCCGATTTGTCAAAAGGGGTGTTGTCAAAATTTGTCAAAATTAGTGCTGATAGATAAATGCTTTGATAGAATTATATTGTCCCACGATTTCCATCATAAGAATTTGACTGAAGCGATTAATATTTTTTTTAATAACGGATATCCTATAAATTTTTTTTTCGATAATACAAAAAAAAATTTTCACATTTACAATAATAATATTAAGTATACAACTTTGTTTCCGCTATTTTCCTATGGATGGCTTTAGCGGTAAGTGGTCGAAATAAATAGATCATAGACGTCACACAATAAACTTGGGCATCTGTCAATATAACCCCATAGAAACATTAATCGATTTGTGTTTGCAACATAAAGTTATTCTCGATTGAAAATGTCAGTTTACGAGCCAAATTCTTGTCATTTGCGGGAGGTTTTAATTTTCTGCTTCAATATGAAGAAATCTGCGGCTGAGGCTCATCGAATGCTCTCAAATACTTATAGTGAGGCCGCTATTAGTGAAACAACGTATCATAAGTGGTTTCAACACTTCAAGAACGGTGATTTTCACGTCGAAGACCAGCATAGCGGTGGAAGAGAGAAGGTTTTCGAAGATGCAGAATTGAAGGCATTACTTGATCAAGACTCTTGTCAAAATCAAAAAGAATTGGCACGATCATTAGGAGTGACTCAATCAGCCATTTCAAAACGTCTCAAAGCCATGAGAATGATTCAAGGAAATTGGGTGCCGTACGAGTTGAAGCCGAGAGATGTTGAACGACGTTTGTTTGCTTGTGAACAGCTGCTTGAAAGGCAAAGACGGAAGAGCTTTCTGCATAGCATTGTGACTGGGGATGAAAAATGGGTTCATTACGATAATCCCAAGCGCAGAAAATCATGGGGAGTTCCCGGCCATGCTTCCACGTCGACGTTCCAGACCGAAATATTCACGGCTCCAAGATCATGCTCTGTATTTGGTGGGACCAGCTCGGCGTAGTGTATTATGAGCTATTAAAACCGACTGAAACAATGCGATCGGTATCGAACGCAATTGATTTCTTTGAGCCGAGCATTGAAAAACACGTCCGCAATACAACGACAGACACGATAAAGATTTGCAGCATGACAATGCTTGACCCCATGTTGTGAAAGTGGTCAAGACATACTTGGAAACGTTAAAGTCCTACCCCACCCGCCGTATTCTCCAGACGTTGCTCCCTCTGATTATCACTTGTTTCGATCAATGGCACACGGCCTGGCTGACCAGCACTTCCGGTCTTATGAGGAAGTAAAAAATTGGATCGATTCGTGGATCGCCTCAAAAGATGACTAGTTTTTTCGACGCGAGATTCGTACACTGCCCGAAAGATGGGAGAAAGTAGTGGCTAGCGATGGACAATACTTTGAATCATAAATGTATAACCAGTTTTTTACAATAAAGCCTCGAATTTTGGAAAAAAACGGCTGAAGCAAAGTTGTACACCTAATAATACAGCCATTAATTTAAATAAAAAAATTAACCACGCAAAAATATTTTATTGTACCTTACGTTAAACGTATCTCTGAAAGTTTCTTGCTTATAGCCTTCAAACTTGGCTGTAAGCTATCTTATTCAATTCCGAATACTTTGAAAAGCTACATTAAAAGGGGAAAAGACCAACTGGACTCTCTCTCCCACCAGGGCGTGATTTATAAAATATCCTGTGGGGATTGCGAAGCTAGTTACTAGTTGTTGATCAGACAAAAAGGAGACTAATTAGATCACAAGAGCATGTGTTAGACATAAGAAAAAAATCGGGATCTTCTTCGGTTTTCACGGATCATAGAACTATATGTAACCATAATTTCGACTGGAATAATGTTAGAATTCTAAATGTTGAGTGATCTATCTTATAATAAACGTCTAATTTCTGAAATGATTAAGAGCTTGTTACCAAAAACAGAGCTTAAACAGGCAGAATGATACGGAAGCGTTACCGGATTCCTATCTTCCAATCATACAATCTTTCTCCCTCTCAGTTTTCTCCTTCCTATTTTACTCTCTCCGTACAGTTTTCTTAATTAGTTTCTTACAGGTCGTCACTTTTCAACTTACTGATTGACAATAAACAATAGTTCTCATCGCAAGTTTGCTTCCTTTTATATTTAAATATGTTATACTTTTACTGTTTCACTCATCTTTACTTCTGATACTACAATTTTATTATCGGACTTCACATTGCGTTTTTTAAGGTGTTTTTTCTTTTTCACAAATGTTTCTAAACATTTTTTAGATACATTAAATTTATTAAATTCGGCTTTATTTATTTTACTTATTTTATGTTCCATACGCGTATTTTTTTTAATTCTGTCTTATTTATATGACCGAATTTTATATTTTATATATTTTATTTTATACATTTCACGTTCATTGCTGTTAGTTAAATTTTTGTACATTTTAATTCTTATAAATACAATTCAATAATATATTTACAGAATCCGAATTAACTTTCATTAGAAAGATTAATTAATAATTGGGTTACTTAATGTCATTATCAGCGATATTTTTATATGTGATAATATCTTTTGTAATACCATATCCAGGATCTACAATACTTTCAATTACATATTCAGCGATTTATACTTAGCAATTTTTTTCGAATCTGAATATTTGTCGACATGTATTCAGCTATATCTTTGGATTTGAAATTATGGCCTAAACAACTAAGGTCTATTTCTAATCATTTCTTTGTCATCGTATCTCTATAAGTAGTCATCTTTTGTTAGCCTATCTTTAATCAACCATTTTATATATTTATTTATATATATTTATATATATTTATTTTAGAACTTTGAAAATGACCCAATCTGGGTCGAAACGTTAATTCTATGTAGACATATTTTCATTTATGTGAACTTGGCACCCAACATTAAGAAAAACAATTTTTTTTATATGCAATGGACTAGGTTTGTACCTGATTGTACATTCTTTTCGTTTGTACTTCAAGGGGTTGAAAAAAAAAACTTTTTTAAATGTTAGCACCTTACTTTGAGATATTCAAATTTCTCAAATGCCATTAGATTCAGAATCGTTTGTACCCGTTTGTACTCGGAAGCGTTTGTTTGTACCATCAAGGGAGTGATTGTATCAAATTTTCAAAATAGAGGTGAGTGCTAACTTCGCCATTTTTAAAGATATCGTAAATCTGTAAACAGGTGCTGTTTCGGGATCGCTTGTAGATGTTTGTACTACCATCGGTTTCGTTTGTATCCTTAAGGGGGTGATTGTACCGAATTTTCAAAGCAGGGGTAAATGCTAACTTTGCCATTTTTAAAGATATCGTAAATCTGTAAACAGGTGCTGTTTCGGGATAGTTTGTACCATCGTAGGTTTCGTTTATACCCTCAAGGTAGAACTAACTTCGCCAATTTTTAGATATCTTAAATCTGTAAACGGGTGCTGTTTCGGGATCGTTTGTAGACGTTTGTACTACCGGTTTCGTTTGTACCCTTAAGGGAGTGATTTTTCAAAACAAGGGTGAGTGCTATCTTCGCTATTTTTAAAGATATTTTAAATCTGAAAGCTGTTCTCTTCTAAACTGGACCGGTTGCGCCGCCACCATCCGCGGCTGTATGCGCACGCTGAAAGATAAGAAGTGGGTACGGCCGCGGACGGTGGTGGCGGCACCGGTCCAGTTTAGAAGAGAACAGCTAACCACTTTCGTGTACTATATGTAGCGATCGGCGGATGAGCGTAGTAGAATAAGCGACGGCAATTATTTTCGGTTGAAAAAAAAACATCGCTTTTTTTGTATTTTTCAATCTTTTTGTCTCTTTTCATCTGTAACGCCATATTTCTCTTAACGTTTTTATATCTTGTTTATCTTTTTTTTTTAATTCTTTTTCTGTCTTTCTTTTTTAAAGTAATTTGCCGTTTTTACGATAAGTTATTATCTAAACATGCCGCGAAAAGCAGCAAAAGAGATATTCGAGATTCTAAAAGATTTATGTGTGTCTGATGATAAAGATCATATATTAAATTTATCGCATTCTGTATGGGAGAAAGCGTGCGTTAAATTAAATGATATAATGTCAAAGAAATATATATATTTATGTGTGTCACAGAATAGGTACACATAATATTTATTAGACAGATTGCTTAATCATTATGGCATAATTCGTATGAAAGACATATCTCTAACATCTGATGATAGTAACTAATCCAGGTCAGTGCAATCGTCGGACAATATTTTGCCTTCTCTATGGACTACTGTTCACTTATAAATGAAGCATGGAAAAAAATAGCACCAATGGATGCTGTCTATAAAGATCGGACGTATAAAATTTTAAATAAGGGCTGGACAGACGTGTAGTGACTTCAGAATTATGGAAGACTTTAAAATTTCCATGTTGTTTTTCATATAAAAATGCTAAAATTAATGGAAACGAAGGCGAAATATACCTTAAATTCTGGGAAAAATGCTCGCAATGTCATTTAGTTACAATATTATATGTATATAGTCTTAAACCGACTGCAGAGGGACTTGACATCCATGTATCTACTAGTGACACAACGAATATTAAACATACAAAGAAACGATAATTGCGTGGTTGCTCATAGAGCCCGCATTGTAAAAGAAATACGCGCATCATCGGTATATGCATGGAGAAGAAAAGAAGCAGATGAAATAATGACATTTGGAGACGTAGAACCAGCGCATCTATATAAGGAGACTGTCTTACATAAAGCTAAACAGTTGAAAAAAGTTAGAAATTTAGGATTAAGTAAGATCTCCGATCCTATTTGTCTATTGCCGAATTGAAATATAAAGCCGAGTTCGCCGGTTTTATGAGAGAAATAGGCATGGATAAATTGTTTGTTATGTATTGGAGCGATGAACAAGTATTTTTATACAAGAGGTTTAACAAACAACAAAATGAAACAGGTACTTTGTGTGCTACTGGTTCATTAATAAAATGTATTAAAAGGTCAGATAATACATCACGTATGATATTTTTATATCAAATTTAGCTCCTTTTAATGATAAAATGTTAAATATATATATTATATATTAATTAATAATCATAAAATAGTGTGTCAAATGATTTCAGAGAAGCATTACACTAATATGTTATGTAACACTAATATATCTTTCTGATTACGAGAATAGTTACGGACACTTCTTCCTTGTCCTTCAGAAATTGTATGTGCTGTGTGATTATTCTCTCGCATTATTAAATGCCATTAGTCTTGCGTTTAATGATATAAATTTAAGCACATATATTGATCAATGTGTAACCTTTCTAGAAGGTTCTGATTGTGTACAAAAGCCTAAATGCATCATACGTATTGACATCGCACATCTAATAAAATTAGTATGTCGATGGAAATGTTTTGAGAATAAACATATGCGAATTAAAGATTTTTATATACATGTATGCTGTGTTGATTTGTTAGCAAAATTACAGACATTGATATGTTTCGCCAAATTTGTCACGATCTTTTAATCACAAGTGTTTCTGATACTGAAAATATAATTATGAAGGAAAAAAATAATTGCTTTAGTGCGCAAGAGAGGTTAATTAAATTAATTAGGGGCGATATATTTTCATATGACAATGATCACGAAACAAATCTTGATGATAATTCGATGAACGAATTAGATAACAATGAAAGCGGTGCAAAGATTTTTTGTAGTGCATTCAATCAACAAGTGAAACAAGTACTACTGAAGGAGAAGGTCAAATCCATATTGATGCCCACAGTTTGCTATAAATTTACTTAAAATAGTTAAACATTTTTCTTTATGGAGTAATGTCGGTACAAACAGCATCTTCCGCCTGTAGCGAAGAATATTTTAGAGAATTAAAACAATTGATTTTTAAAACTAAATGTGTACGTACTGACAAATTTACAGTTTCGCATATTAAAACATTTAAAGGTACCATAAAAATGTTATATGCTGCTGATATTGATGTTAAAAAAGTCGGACAGGGCATCAATTAGTGAAGAAATTCTAATCAGTTCTGAAGTTTTACCTGTTGATATTAAAGATTGAAGTAGAGAATTTAATTAATACGAACAATACAAGTACCGAAGAATATACTAATTTAACAAGTCACACTTATTTAAACGAACAAAAAATTGGAAAGGCAAAAACAAAGTCCTAAGAACCGCGGCAAGTATTTAACTATTTGTCCAGACGTGGAAAGCATTCATGTAAAATCAAAATTTATTAGAACTGTACCATTATTAAAAAATGGTAACATTTTAGGTCCAGTGATAATCGAAAAGAAACCTGTTCTTAACAAATATCTGTCCTTTCGATGCCATTGCGCAGACACTGTTGATCGCTTATTATGATTGAGTAAATTTTCATACCTATCTAGAGCAAACAGAAAACGACATATTTCATTTCATAAAAGAACTATCGATATGTAGACCATCCGTAAAAATATATAAAGAAAGGGCATTATTATTAAATAAATTCATTACGTCTATACGTGGAACAATGGAATGCAGCTGCAACATCTCTGCTTTAGTTAATCACATATTAAAGAACGAATTTTCGTGCAAAATAAATATGGAATGCCTACATTGTCATCAATACAAGACAAATATAACATTTTAGAAGTAAACCCAAAACAAAATTTTATGAACATCACATGAATGCTTTAAAGTGCACTGTAAATGAATAGTATTTTTACAGCAATAAAAAATGCACTCGATGTAACGAAGACAGTATCGAATATTCAGCTCCTGTTTATAGACATAGACTTATAATGGCAAGATCTCGCAAAAAATTTGAATATACTTAACTGGGAAGGAGAATTCACATTAAATCAAATATCAACAGAAATTCAATTTTATAAGTGCGAATACAGACTGCTTGCTGCATACAAAATACATAGGAATATATAATAAGAATTCAATAGGTCATTACGTATCCATATTCGAAGACTGTCAGGTAAATGAGAAATCCATAACGATCTGTGTCGAGATACGAAACCGTTGAACGCACCAAAACGTGTGCTTCTACAAAAAAAAAAATTATCAATATTAATTTTCATAAAAGCATAAAAAAATAAAATAAAACAAATGTACACAATAAAATAAAACAATAAGTAAAATGAAATATGATATGAGGCATCAAGTGGCTTGCCGTTCGATGCGAATGAGGCGCGATCTGTAGATCCGAATTCAATCCCGCCTGAGCCCATATACGCGATTTTTCGCATCTAAGGAGCCGAAAAAGACTCCACCTGGTGAGTAAGAGACCTTTGATCACCAGCGCCGTTCGGATTCGGCGTTAAACTGTAGGTCCCATATAATGGTGGATATACATACGAAATCCCGCTGGGGATTCAACAATACGCTAAAAACTTAGTTCCGAAGAAATCCATCATTATGTAAACATTATGAGAGGTATGTCTTGGTACCACTTCCGGATGTTTCGCCATGGAATGAATGAAAAATAAGATATAAAACATGTACGAATCATAACACAGAGTATAAACGTCTAAAAACGATGCAGAAACAGCACCCGTTTACAGATTTAAGATATCTTAAAAATTGGCGAAATTAGCTCTAACTCTTGTTTTGAAAAATCGGTACGATCACCCCTTTGAGGGTACAAACGAAACCGATGGTGGTACAAACGTCTACAAGCGATCCCGAAACAGTACCTGTTTACAGATTTACAATATCATTAAAAATGGCGAAGTTAGCATTCAATCCTGTTTTGAAAATTTGGTACAATCACCTCCTTAAGGGTACAAACAAAACTGCGGTACAAACGGGTACAAAGGATTTTGAATCTAATGGCATTTGAAAAATTTCAATATCTCAAAGTGGGATGTTAATATTTAAAAAAATTTTTTTTCTTTTAACCCCTTGAGGTACAAACTAAAAGAACAATGGTAAAACTTAGCTCTATCCAATGCATATAAAAAATTGTTTTTCTTAAAGTCAGATGCCAGATTCATATAGGTCATAATTTCTTAAAAATTAACACAATGTCATGGCTTATTTCTAGCTATAATTAAAATAACTTTCAATTACTATAATTAACAAACATTACTATAATTGATTAATATAATTAAGCAATTACTATAACTTGCAAAGCCTTACTCAGTGCTACAACGTCGAAATACAATCATAAGTTAACGAACAAAGAATAACGGATACAATAAAATTTAAAACCCATCAATGGTGAAGTGTCAAAATATAAAAAAAAATATAAAAAAAAATTCAAATATCAATAAGTATCCTACCAGATAACAATAACACAGGAACATTTGGACTTCAGTCAACAGTAGATTAATTATATTCATCGATAAAATTGATTTGCCAAATTCCTCGGTTGAAATCGAGAATCCAATTTGTCACAGACTTGTATCAAGCGATTTAAGAATTCTTTAGTTACGAGTATTTTATGCTATTCTATAGAACAATTAGGAGTAGAACTTATTAAGATACTATATTATTATTATTATGAATAAGAGGTACAGAATCAAATAATAACTTACGGTAATTTATATAAAATACTGTAATTTAAATTAACTGATGTGAAGTGTAGGACCTACACTTCACAATTAATTTTCAAACCAGCAACAGTCAGTATCTTTAATGTACTTAACCGGATCTTTGACTGAGAGTTTAGATTAGTATCTAAATCAGTACATAAATTGTAAGTTATTATTTGATTCTGTTTCTCTTATTCACACTAATAATATATTATCTTCTTATGACTTCCACGGGTACTTTCTATATGAAGATTATGCGTTTCGTGCATAATCTCTGTGTTCAGATCCATTCTTGGAATGTCAATATTTCGTGAACCTTGTAGTCCACTTCATCAGGGTGAAGAGCAGCCTGATACTGAACTGTTCCTCCGGGCCGTTCTTTTTTATATTACGCTACTTGTTGGAGGAAGGAAGAAAATTGTGGGTGGGGGTGGAGAGGAAATTGATCAGTCTTCAATAACCGGGAGAATGAGTTTCCATATTTTATTTATGTTGTAGCCATTATTTCTATTTAGATTGTTAGGATGTTTTTGTATCTCTATGGTTTCTCTATACTTTCTTGGAAAGTATGTAATGTTAGTTATTGTGGTCGTTTTGTCAAACAGTATTTGATGTCCTGTTTCGATGTTGTGTTCTGATAATGTTGATTGCGTGACGTGTTTTAGCCTGACATCACGTTGGTGTTTTTTTATCCGTAAATTGACCATTCTCTCGGTTTCTCCAATGTATACTTGCCCGCAGAAATAAGGTATTTTGTATACTCCTGCGGAGCTGAATGAAGGTCTTTAATCTTTAGGATTTTTTAAGATTTGTCCTTATCTTTTTGGATAATTTAAAGATAGTTTGGATATTATGTTTGTTTAATATGCCAATCCGATCTGTTGTTCCTTTGATATATGAAAGAATGGACAGGATTCTTTCGTCCGTCAGAGACCGTTGTCTTGTTTGCATGTTTATTGATTGTTTTGATCATGTCTTTTTTGTCGTGTCCGTTTTTCTATAAGGCTAGTTTTAAGTGTTGAGTTCCGTCTGTAAATGTGCTTTGTCAGAGATGGTGAAAGCTCTATGTACAAGTGAGTTGATTGCAGACTGTTTTTGTGCTGGGTGATGGTGTGACTCAGCATGTAAGTATCTATCTGTGTGTTGTTTTCTATACCCTTGATAACCTAAGGTACCGTCATCTTTCTTAGAGACAAGAACATCTAGGAAGGGGAGTTTTCGGTTTTTTTCTATGTCTATAGTGAAATGGATATTTGGATGTTGATTGTTGAAGAAAATAAGGAATTTACGGAGTTTGGCTCTGCCGTGTCTCTATATCACGAATGTGTCGTCTATATAACGGTACCAAACTTCTGGTTTTTTTAATATTTTTCTGAGGGCTCTTTCTCAAAATGCTCCATGAAGATATTGGTGATTAGTGGAAAAATAAGAGTACACATAACTAACTCAATGGACTTCATACAAAAGATCCAAAAAATCCTACTGTATCCTATCTATATCCTATGTCTCATAGACCTGCTTGTAAGTTTCGACATAGAATTCCTTTTCATACAAGTCCCAATAAAAGACACATTAAACATAATAAAGGCCTCACATGAAGTGCCTTCCGACTTCATCCCTCTAATAGAGCACTACTTAACAACCACTTACTTCTCCTATAACAACCAATTTTATGAACAAACTTCAGGAGTAGCAATGGGTAGCTCTCCTATTTCTCCTGTGTAGTAACCAACTTCATGGAGCATTTTGAGAAAAAAGCTCTCAGAAAAACACTCAAAAAACTAGCTGATTGCTAATATACGTGCCGCATACCATTACCTACGTCAGAAAAAACCATTTGTAGCATCCGGCGCACGAGACCGCGTTCCGCGGAAACAAATATACACACTCGCATACACATTCTCACACACACACACACACACACACACACACACACACACACACACACACACACACACACGCACACACACCGCCTCAGCTATTATACGTCCGTATTATTAAACACAGATCTCGCATTGACGACACAGATCAAATTCGCATCGTACATACACGATCTTTCAATTAAAAGCATTATTAACATCAAAACCGTACTCTTCCTATCTGCCACCACATCTCCTTTCCGTTTGAGCCTCTTTTGTGTTCCGAACCGATATCATCAAATCCAACGAGTTCATATGCGCAAAAGTTAGGTTTTCATATGTAATAATATATTTAGCCTATATTAATATATAAGCCAAAATATATGTATAATGATTTTCTCTCGCTTTCTTGCTCTCTCTATTCCTTGATCTTTATTAGTGTTTCTCGCCCTTCTTCACACTCTCATTCTCCCTCTCTCTCTCTCTCTCTCTCTTACTAACTATTTACCTACCCATCCACCTACCTATCCACTCACCTACCTACCTACTTATCTATCTATCTACCTACCTATCTATCTGTCTACGTGAATATACGTGTACATGTTGTCTGTCGCTCTATCATTTGAAACTGTATCTTTTTGCTGGTTGCTGTCCTGTACGAGCTTCTTTTTCAGGACTGGTGTCGAGTGCTCTTTCTGCTTGACTTTTTGCTGTATGTAAGTCTTGGATTTTCTGTATTTTTGTAGCTCTGGGAAGGATTTTTTATTTCTGCTCTTTCTACTGAGAGAAGTTTCTGGAGACAGCCTGCCTGTCTTGCTATAAGCCTACACATGTGTATCATGCATGGTGCCTAAGTTTACTAGCTTTTTTGTGATGCCTGAAGAGAAGCATGCTAATAGATTTGCATCTTTTTAAGATATAAGAAAGATTGTACTTGATGTACTTAAGCCTGCAAAATGTGCTTTGAAAGTGAATCGCGTACGAGCCAAATAAAGGTATAAGAATCGAGACAAATAAACCAGATCTAGCAAAAATATATATATCACGAGTTGTGTTTTGAAGGTATCGCTGATGATTCGAAGGATCTTATTAAAAAATGGTCGGATATACTTACGGTAAGCTACATTACGTTTGCGGATGAAACCATGTACGCATATTACAATGTTACAGATGTCTTGTCTTCGGTCATATGGCTAAGGAGGTCATATCGTAAGGCTGTGCCCCTATGTGATCATTGTTCTGGAAAGCATTAAATGAAAAACTGTACCAAAAAAATCCGCCATAATGTGGTAACTGTGTATACACTAGAGGCCCATTAGCAAATTTAACACACTCAGCAACAGATGCAAGTACTACATGGGCTGAAAAGTCCCGGGATTTTTAATGAAAACAAGCGTTTTTTGTGCAAAGTTATATTTATTCCTCAACATAGTTGCCTTCGAGGGCGATACACTTGGATAGCGATTTTCCAACATTTCGATGCTCTTTCTGTAGTACGAAACGTTCAAGCCTTTGAAATACGCCTCGGTTTCCGCGATGACTTCCTCATTCGATGTGAATCTCTTTTCCTGGAGCCACCGCTTGAGTGAGTTTGGGAACAGATAATAGTTGCTGGGGGCCAAGTCTGGAGAATATGGTGGGTGAGCAACCAATTCGAATCGTAATTGGTCCAATTTAACCATCGCTTTCAAGGACGTGTGTGACGGTGCGTTATCGTGATGGTACAGAACTATTTTCTTCGCCATATGGGGCCGTTTTTTCTTTATTTCGTCGTTCAGTTTGTCCAATAACGCTACATAATACGCTCCCGTAATTGTTCTTCCCTTCTACAGGTAATCGAAGATTATGCTATGCGCATCCCAAAAACCGGAGGCCATAACCTTCCCGGCCGAGCGTTGGTCTTTTGGCCGCTTTGGTCGGCTTTCGTGGCTTTTCAGCCACTCTGCAGACTGCCTATTGGACTCAGGCGTATGGTAATGGACTCACGTTTCATCCATCGTCACAAAACGTCGAAAAAAGTCCGCTCGATTACGCTGCAACAACGCCAAACCGACTGTTGAATCATCAATGCGCTGCTGTTTTTGGTCGATGGTCAGCAAACGCGGCACCCATCGTGCCGATAGCTTTTTCATCTCCAAAACATCGTGCAAAATGTATCCCGCTCATTCTTTTGAGATGCCCACGGCCTCAGTTAACTCGCGCAACTTCACTTTACGACCACTCAAAACGATTCGATGCATTTGCTTTGCGCTTTCCGCATTCGTAGCCTCTTTTGGCCTTCCAGAGCGAGGTGTTTGTACGACCCATTTTAAATTCACTAAACCACCGATAAACTGTTTGCCATACTCCCCCCCGAGTGACAACGAATCCGGCACTTAGGTCTACCTTATAAAATATATACAACGTGTCATATAGAATATCTTAAAAGTATCTGACAAAAATTAATTACATTTTTGGAAGATCTGTTACAATTATAAAGCGAAAGTCACCTTCCTCTTCGGGCGCGCATACGTTCTCAAAGTTGGTCGCTCGTTGCTAGACGAATTAGCTGTTTGCCCTGTTTCTAGAAACGCACTATCATTGCGTATGCCATACGCTGGCTTCAAATTCTCGACTGATACACTGCGCTGTGCACCATTAACTTCAATATCGAAAACTCGATCCGAAACACGATTTATAATCTTGTGAGGGCCGGTGTAAGGACGCTCTAATGCTCTCTTGGTACCGCCCACCCGTAGAAAAACATGGGAACAAGAATATAAATTTTTAAATACGAATGCGCGTTTCTTGTGCTTATGCTCTATTGAAATTGGATTAACTTTGCGCATATGCTCGCGGAATTCCTCTATGAAAATTTGCGGACTAGGGAGTGAAGTCGTCCGGCAGTATAAATTCTCCGGGGACGCGCAGTGTCGTTCCATAGACAAATTCCGCACGCGATGCGCCGGTGTCAAGGCGGACATGAGTACGCAGACCTAATAATACGGTCGAAAGTACTCGTGACCAACCTTCATTGGCATGACACATAATAGCAGCTTTTAAGCTTCTATGCCACCGCTCAATCATACCGTTCGAAGCGGGATGATACGCCGTGGTACGAATTCGTTGACAGCCGATCAGCTGAAGAAGTGCCGTAAACAGTTGCGCTTCAAACTGAGTACCTTGATCAGTAGTTATTGTTTTGGGTGCTCCAAAATTTGCTACCCAGTTGTCATAAAACGCGCGTGCCACTGTAATGGCTTCAATATCTTTCACAGGTATTGCTACTGGCCAACGCGAAAATCTATCAATCATCGTCACACAATATCTGTACCCGTCCGACTCAGGCAAGGGACCTATTAAATCCATATGAACGTGCTCGAAACGCCCGTCAGGTGCGACAAATTTTTCAGGATGTAATCGAACGTGTCTGGATATTTTTGACTGTTGACAGTCAAGACAATTCTTACACCATTTTGTAATATCGCGATGCATGTTGGGCACACATATCGTTGACGAATTACCCGATCCGTGACTTTAGGGCCCGGATGAGCCGCATCATGGAATAAATGAAAAACGCGATCTCGTAAAGATGCCGATATATAGGGACGGATTGCCTCGCCAGTCATTTCGCAGTACAGTGTAGTATGCGTCGGCCCCCATTGAATTCGCTTCATAGAAAGCGGAAAATCAGGAGATTCGCGAATAGATCGTAGTTCCTCGTCTTGTTCTTGTTTTTGTGCAAGTTCATTAAGTTCGATCTCAACAGGTAAACAAATGGCTTCGATGCGGGAAAGGGAATCCGCCACAATATTATCTTTACCCGATAGGTATTCGATACGCGTAGTGAACTGCGAGATGAACGAAAGTTGCCTCTGTTGCCGAGGTGACGCTTTTTCGGAACGTTGCAAAAACGCGTAGATGAGAGGCTTGTGATCGGTCACAATTTTGAAATTTCGCCCCTCGAGGAAATATCGAAAATATTTGATTGCCTCGGCGATCGCCGTAAGCTCCCGATCGTACGCGCTGTAGTTCTGTTGTGCCGAATTTAATTTGCGCGAAAAGAATGCGAGCGGTTTCCAAAAATCGTCTAAACGTTGTTCGAGGGCGGCCCCGATGGCGAAATCTGACGCGTCACAAACGAGGCGCGTCTCGGCTGCGTCGGAGGGATGAGAGAGTATAGTCGCGTTGGCCAGACTCTCCTTGCACTCATTGAACGCTTCTTCAGCCACCGGCGTCCATATGATTGGCCGTTTGTCATTTTTGCGTGAATCGCGAAGGTACTCATTCAATGGTGCCTGAACGATAGCTGCATTATGTAGTAATTTACGATAGAAATTGACAAGCCCAAGAAAACGACGCATTTCGATTATAGTGTTAGGCCTTGGAAATTCGCGAATAGCCTGAATTTTATCGAGTGTTGGTTTACACCCTTCGCTGTTAATCGTAAATCCGAGGAATTCTAATTCCTGCTTGCCGAACTCGCATTTATTTACATTGAGTCGTAAATAAAATTTTTTTAATCGCTGTAACACTATGCGTAAATGAGCTTCGTGCTCTTCAAGAGACGTCGACGCTATGAGTATGTCGTCGATGAATGCAAACACAAATTCCAGATCGCCTAGAGCGTGGAAGATTTGACGCTGAAATGTTTGACTCGCGTTTCTAAGACCGAATGTCATGAATTTATATTCGAACAACCCGAAAGGCGTAATGACAGCCGTTTTCGGAATATCTTCCGGCGCCACTGGAATTTGATTGTATGCCTGATACAGATCTAGCTTAGAAAAAATGACTTTCCCACGCAAATTGGAGGAGCAATCGTGCAAATGCGGTACGGGAAATTTATCCGGCACAGTAATTGCGTTAAGACGACGGTAATCGCCGCAGATCCTCCATGATCCGTCTTTTTTCGGTACCATGTGAATGGGACTTGCCCATGGACTACTGGACGGACGGCAAATATCGGCTTTGACTAGCCGTTGAAATTCAGCCTTTGCCGCTTTTAATTTTTCCGGACTTAACCGCCTGGGACGCTCAGCAACCGGCGGGCCCGTGGTAATGATATGATGACGAACATCGCTACTGCAATTCGGAGTTACCTGTTCTAAACCGGTGACCTCCGGAAATTCAGATAAGATACTCGCGAATTTTGTACTGGGTTTGACTGTGCTAATGGCAAGCTGTGGTACCGATTTAACAATGCCCGACACGTACACATTATTTTGTGAATCGATGAGTCTACGACCTTTAAGGTCCGGAAGGAGACCATAATGTGCAATCAGGTCGGCCCCAATAATCGGGTACGGAACTGATGCTACGCAGAAATTCCATGTGATCGGGCGTATCCCTAAATGTAGCGTTCGGAACGACTCCCCATATGTATCTATACACGTATTGTTTGCCGCGTAAAGTTTGAAATTGGTCGGAGTTTTGTTCTTCGCGTAAGTGCTGGGAAGCAGCGAAATTTCCGCCCCCGTATCTACAAGGAATAACTCTCCGGTGACTCGATCTCGGATGTGGAGACGGACAGAAGAATCGACGCCCGCCATACCTGTCTCCTCGGTGGCAGACGATTCTATTCCCCCGCCTTTTCGTCCGTTAAAATCTTGGGCTTTGGCCAAGGGCACGGGAATTTTTCAGTTCCCTTACAGACTCGCGCTTGTTTCCCAAAAGTACGATGCGGCCAGCAGACACGAGAGTTTCTGCTTTTGGAACGCTTACGATTTTTATTTATCTTGTCTCTCGTCTGAGATCTGCTGTATCGCTTAACCTTAGCAGCGAGGGTAGCAATATCAGCGGCCAGACCGTCGATCCTGGCTTCTAAGTCGGACGGTTTAGACTCTGACGACGATACGGCGGCACACTGCGCAGAATCACCCACGGTTTCAACTATTTTATCCGCCATTTTGGCTAATTTATCCAGATCCGTACTTTCGGTAGTCGCAAGAATGCTTCTAATGTGCGGTGATAAATGTTCAAAGAACACAGTTTTTATTACGGCGTCGTCACATCGTTTGTCAGAGTTTAAGTTACGAAGTCGACTGAGAATCTGCGACGGTTTCCCTGATGTAAGCACTTGGCCTTTTATTAATTGTCGCAGTTGACTTTCTGCTGACGCTGAAAAATTTTCAATGATACGCTGTTTTAATTTGGTATATGGTTCATTAATATCGGGTTCCGCGATGAGATCTCTGCAGCACGCGATAGCTTCTGCGTCCAGAGACATAATCACGTGATGCGCCTTAGTCTTTTGCTCTGTGATTCGAGCGGCCTCGAAAGTGGCCTCGACTTGAATGAACCATATCACCGGATCTTTAATTAAGAACGGCGGAATTTTCGGAACTCTATATGAATCCACGCGCGCGACATTGCCTGCCACCTTGCCCTGCATCTGCTGAAGCATCGCTTGCAGTTGCATCACTTGCTCCTGCAATTCCTCGTTGGTGGGAGGAGCCATGACTATACGTGACGAAGTTCGCGAACAATCAGTACTTCCTAACGACCTTAAATATTAATCGCTTACGCGCGCGCTATAAAAATTTCGATCGCTCAAAGTTAATTTGTCAATAATGGAGAAATTGTTAATTGACGTTCGTATAATTGACCTCGTGAAGAAAAGCGCGGAAGATCTACTTTCCTGTTTACCGGATTACGCACGCTTAAAAACTAACGCGCTGCATACACAACTTGCCCGACTGCTATGCGGCGAAGTCGTCCTTCACAGGTCACAATGGCGGCGAGGTCGTCCTTGACAGATCACAATGGCGGCGACGGCGATGACGTCCTGAACGCCAGCTCCTGGGCTGATTCGTGCAGTTCCCACGTCGGCGGAACGCTGATCGCCTGTCGTTGGATATGTCTCTGCGGTGTTTCCAACGGCGAGAATTTTCCACTGGCCCCGGCCTTAACGATGGGGCTTTGCGACAGGTTGTTCTCGAAGGAGCAGATGTGGGATAACATTTCTGCAACCATTTCAATGATTGTTCAGAAGTTTTTCCCATCAAAAAACAATGTTTGATCAAGATGTGATATTCCTGTTTTTCCATTTTTTTTACGAAGGCGAAAGTAACGCCACTTAAACGACTGTAGCTTGTAAACGAATGAACGAAATGTCATGAAACTTCATACATAAACTAGTGATAGATGAATCTCTCGAAATGAATCATGTTCATTTTCTAATGGCACCACTTATTGAAAAATCCCGGGACTTTTCAGCCCATGTAGTAAATGTCCAATTCTGGATAGTAGAATCAAAGATAAATCGCATATATCAATTAACGGCTAACTCACAAGGAGGTTTTGACGACTTAAAAATTTATTATGTAAACTGTCAGTCTCTAGTGGCACACATGATGAATTTCTCAATTTTTTCATGACTTCTGATTATCATATAATTTGACTGAGATGTGGCTTAGACCTGAAGTGTCGGACATTATGATTGAGCTTCCTGGATTTTCATTGCTTAGTTGGGACCGAATGGGCAGACATGGCGGTGGGATAATCTTTTATTATTGTAGCTACCTCCGGGCATCTCTTCTTACATTAGGCCAGTTGCTTTGGAAGGCCTGAATTTTTGATTGCTGAAATTTATTTCGAGTCTGCATCTAATTTTTTGCTTGACATAGTATACAGATCTTCTAATACAGGATACCTCTATGAATTTCAAAATCAATTTCTAGATCTCTAAGTTAATTACAGGCACTCTATTATTTTCGATGATTTCAATGCGGATGTGCTCATTGACACGTACGATACGTTGCAGTTAAAAAATTTTATTGACTTAGCAAATTTATACTGTATACCATACAGGGCAACGCATCATTTGAGAGACAGTACCTTGCTCGATCTCTGTATTATCGATGATAGTACGGAAATGATTGATTTTGCATGGCATGGCATTTCTTTCTGCTCACGACTTAACATGTATCAGATATAGGATCAAGAAACTCTGATCGAGTTGTAGTGTTGGAATTTTAAATTTTTCAATGAGGAAGTCTTTCTCTCGAAAATGCATAAAAATGCGAAAGTCTTGATTGGTTGTCGTTGACTGAGGAAAGTCTATTAATCAAAAGATAGACCTCTTCAATTCAAAATTGTTTGCATGCCATAATAAGCATGCACCACTGCAAAGAGTTCAGTATAAGAATGCTTCAGCCCCGTGGATTATTCCTGAGCTTAAGATAGCTATGCGGGAGGGGGATCTTGCCAGAAGAGTATGGCGCAAGAAATGTGATCGATAGCATGTGACTCAACGTTTTAATATCTACGAAATAAAGTGCAAATTGCGGTGAGAAAAGCTAAAAGTGACTATTATATGTCAGTATTCAATAGCTCCTCAACCATTGAAGATGTCTGGAGCAAGTTGATCGTCGACTTGTTAAGGCCAAGGATTATGGTTCACAGCTTTAATAGTTGATGAATTTAATGTATTTTTGCTCAGTCTGATGGAAATAATGGCTATAATATTAATCTCTTAAGGGAAGAAGAATTCGATGATAGTAAATTTTACTGGAATTATATTACCTATAAAGGACATTGGTAAAGCAGTCGGTATGGTGAGATCTAATGCGGTTGGCTCCGATGGTGTTTCTCCTAAGTTATTGAAACTTGTTGCACTTTATGCTCTGCCTATTTTTGAACACATTTTCAACTATTTATTTATGCATGAAATTTTTCTTATTTAGTGGAAAGAAACCTGCGGTAGTATGTTTTATCTCTAAGGTCAAAAATCCTGCATCTGTTATGGACTATAGGCCGATCTCGATACTTCCAGCATTATTGAAATCATTTAAAAGAATTGCATGTGAACAAATTTGTTCCTTCCTGCAAAAGTCTGATTTGTTGGATCCACATCAGGCTGTCTATAGAAGAGCTCATTCTACACAAACTTGTCTTATTAGTATGCTTGACGATATCAGACATACCGTAGACCAGCGAAAGGTCTGCTTGAATCCTGTTTGATTTTTCGAAAGCTTGTGATAGGGTGCACCATGAAATTTTAATAGAGAAGTTCAAAGATATGCAAATATGCAAGATATGCTTTCTCATTCGGTGTTAACATGGATTGCATCATGCCTCACAAACAGGACATAGTTGGTCAGAGATAAAGGAAGTGGCTCTGTGTCTGTCCCTGCTGACGTTTCGGTTGGAGTTTTACAGAGTTCAGTTTTTGGCCTGTACTTTTCAGTTTATATCTGTCGGACTTCAGGAGCACTCTCAGGAATTACAAATACAATTTCTACGTCGATGACTTGATTATTAGGTGTACAAATAAGTTTCCGCCGTTTTTAATAAAAAATTAAGCATTTATTGTGAAAGAACGATACATAATGTTTTATTGATGTAAGTCAAAATGTAAATGCAAGTTCTTTTTGCGTTTGGCACGAATCTTCATTCAATAATGCTTCCAATTCCGCGTCTTCGTACACTTTCGGCCTTCCGCTACATTCTTTGTCTTCGACGTCAAATTCACCGTTCTTAAATTTTTGAAACCATTTACGACAACTTCTCTCACTTAAGGCAGCCTCGCCATATGCTTCTACAAGCAATCGATGAGCCTCAGCTGCAGATTTCTTCAAATTAAAGAAGTAAATCAAAAGTTCCCGCAAATGACGCTTATTCGACTCAAAACTCGGCATTTTCGCACAAAAAAAAATATATGATGCTGATACAAAATCGCTAGTATTTCAAGATTATGTTGTTGACAGATGTCCAACCTTACGATATAATGTTTTACATCAGACAATTTTAACCATAGCTTGCTAGTGGCGTCGTCTTTTGTCAAACGGCGGAAACTTATTTGTATACCTAATATATATCTGGATTGTGAGACAAGCAAACTAGTAGAAATCATTGAAAGAATAAATGATGCCATAGAACATATAGTTGACTGGATTACTGAAAATGAGCTTCTATTAAATGAGACTAAAACACAAGCCATCATTTTGTGGGCATGCTACATCAGCTCCATTGACTTTGATACACTGCCGAATATCATGGTTATTGAGACCCCTGTTCTATTTGTCTCGGAGATTAAGTACCTGGGGACTTAATATTCAGCAATTTGTCATGGGATAAACATGTAAACAACGTTACGAAGAAAATCAGAGTGATGCTGTACCAACTTAAATTGTGCAGACATTTGATGATGGAATCATTAAGAATTAGGCTTGCTATTGCTCTTGTCCTTCCTCACTACTGCTGTGATGCTTTTACGGATATTACAATGGAACAGGACATTAAGCTGGAAAGGATCATTAATGCATGTCTCAAGTTTGTTTATGGAGACGGGACGACCACATCACATCTTATTACAAACGTGCACGCTGATTGAAGATCAATGTCAAAAGACATACTTTGTGTGTTGTCTGTTGTACAGCGTCTTGGGGACTGGACAACCTAGGCCTCTTCTCTCCAATTTCACATACCGTACTGAGGTATTGAGCAGGCGAGCCAGAGCGAGCTGGTTCTTCCGCATCTTGTCGTATTGAATTTTACAAAAGATTTCTTTGTTCTACTACGACAAATCTATGGAACGATCTCCCGTATGATATACGCTCTTCGAGCTCTATTAATATATTTAGGCAGAAACTACATGTGCATTTGATTTTGAAATCATAGCAATAAAAAATCTGTATACTAGTTTTTCGATTGTGTATGGGTGATGGGTTATATGTCTGAGATATCACATCTTTCAATATGTATATCGGCATTATAGTATGTATATTACTGAGATATCTGAGCTTTCCGCATGTGTGCTAATCACTCGCGTAACTTATTTTTTAGTAATATGTATATAATCATATTTTTCTTTTGATTCTTTCTTTTATATACGCTTTTTTTTATATAATTTTAATATTTTCGATGTAATTGAATTGATTCTATGTATTGTGATTTCTGCGCTTGTCCCAGAGCGCATAATAAATGCACCCCTCCTTCTTTCCATCCCTCCTTCTCCCCTTCCCCTCCCCCTCTAGTCAAATTCACTGATGATATACGGCTAGTCATTGATTATAGGATGGTAATTTTACTTATTTTATTTGACTTCTTTAAGCCGTTCGATTCAGTCAATCATGATCTTCTGCTGCACAAATTTTCCTGTTTTCGACTGTCTGGTCCTTGAATGGTTCAGATGTTATCATACAGATTGCTCTCAATGTGTTAGAGGACCTGGCGGCCTCTCCAACTGGGCGCCCATTTCTGTAGGAGTACCGCAGGTTACAGTACTCGGTCTTTCATTATTTGCATTGTTTATAGATGATCTATATACTCTCTTCAACATTGTACATATCCTCTATGCTGATAACCTGCAAATTTATCTATATTTTCCTCCTGCGGAGCTGGGTGTGGCCCTAGCCTTGATCAGGGAGGATATCTCGGCTGTGCCGCGATAGGCATAGGATAACTCTCTTACATTAAACGGTAGTAAGACGAAAGCTATTCAGCTTGGGAATGTTCGGTTTGTAAACAACATCCAGGCGAACAGCAATATCGTACTATCTCTCAATGACACCCCAATTAAACTTTCCAATTAGGTCATTAACCTTGGCATCACTCTTACGAGCACTCTCAACTGGTCTGAGCGCATCAAGAACCTTTCCCACAGGATGAACGGAGCCTTGTGACGATTAAAGTACCGTAAGTCCAACCTGGTGTTCTCTCTGATCTTCCCGTTCGTTGATTACTACTCTGCGATGTTTACGGACTTGATTGGTCTTCAGAGACTTCCCGCTGAGAACATGTACTTAGATTCTATGTGAATTCAATGTGGACTGACACGTGGATTCTACGAGTGACAGTCCACTCAAAAACGGTATCAAAATCCACGTGGAAATCGAATCGATATTTCTAATTGATTTTTCCTATAAGATTTCACATAATATCCACCCATATAACAATGAGAACAGGTACGTGGAATCCACGTGGATATATAATTCATAAATACTTATATTATTTTTCATTAATTAATGTGGATATCATATCGTTATACTGTGTAAATTTTTTTGAGTGAAATCTCTCTTCAAGAATAAAAATTGATTAACCGTCTTTAAAAAAATAAAAATATTCTCACTGTTGTTCAAGAGTGGCAGACTCACTTCTTATAATTTTCACTTTCTTATAATTAATTAGATCAAGATTTATATTTATTAATAAAATTCACTCTTTTAGATTGCAAAGGAGTGAATTTTACTCCAAAGAATTTAGAGAATAAAAATTAGAGAATAAAAAAAAGAATAAAAATGGAATGAAATTCACTTCGATAAGATGAAAATCTGCCACTCTTGAATAAGGTTGGATTTGTAGACATTCAATTTTCATTATTTTGAAGTAAAATTTCACTCCAAAAAAATGTAGAAAATTGTTATATGAATTATTAATATAAAAGCAATTTTATTTCTGTATTATGTATATAACTTCAAATCTTCAAATATATACAGGGTGTCCTGAAAATTTTTGTCAATCGCTTTTGTGTAGAAAGAGCGGACTAAACTGAGTCGAAAAGTCTTCTACCGTTTTGCAATTTTCGCAATAATTAGTTAATAAGATGTTAATTAAAAATTGTCAAATATTGTTCTTGAATAATTTTTCACTCAAATTCTATCAACTTTATAGAAAAGCTACAAGAAACAAAAATCATTTATTTTCTTGTCTAAAGTTCTGAGAATTTTTTTAGAATTTTTTCAGAATTTTTTCAGAATTTTTTAATACCGTATTTTCTTATTTGATAAAATAAGAAAATGCAGTACTAAAAAGTTGATAAAAAATTCCGAAAAAATTCTTAAAGTTCTATGAGAAGAAAATAGCAAAATAGTAGAGGATTTTTCGACTCAGTTTAGTCCACTCTATCTATACAAAAGCAATTAGCAAAAATTTTTGGGACACCTTGTATATATAAATTCGTTTTTTTTCTTCAGAAACGTAAAAAGTAAAGAATTTCTCTGTTATCTTCACTAACAATAAAATAACAATTTTCACTTTTCATATTTCTGCGTTAGGGAAAAAGTTATATGATGAAAATATCCTGATCAATAAATTCTCGCGAATGATGGTTTTGTTTTAATTTAGAAATCTATATGAGAATGTAAAAATGCAAGAAAATAAATACAAATATTAAATTTTTATTGTATATTTGTATATTTAACATTTATATTTTTTTCTTGTAATATTTCACACGATTCTGTTTTTAAAAAATATATTTCAGGAACTTTGATAAGATTAAATAAAAAAAAAATGAAATCATAAATCAATTTTATAAATCAAAATTATAAAAAATCCAAAAATCATAAAAATAAAAGAATGAAAATATTACAAGAAAAATAGAGAAGCACAAAAATTAATTTTTTGTAGCTCAATGTATGAAACATTCTTCAAATCATTTATAAAATCAAACTTTCAAAATATTATTTTTGAAATTCACAATTTCTATATATATAAAAAATATATAAAAAATGGATTTTATATATATATATATATATATATATATACAATATATATATAATATATTATTATATATATATAATGAAGAGAAACATAAATTCGCGTTTAATTAATCTCTACAAGTTTACAAAAAAAAAATTGTTAAAATTTCTTTATATATTTCTTTCTCAATTATTTTTGCTGCATATCCTCTACTGTGCTTTTATTTTTCTTCATCGTTATTTTTGTTCTGTTGTTGATCTTTTTTTTATTTTAATTCTTCTTTTGCATTATCACTATTGCTATTACTCTCTCTGCTGCTTCCAATTTGATCCTTCTTTAATCTTAACTCTTCTTGTTCAAAACGCTTTTTTGCATGTTTCAACCATTTTGCAATGTGAGAATCTGCGGTTTCGCTATTATAAAAGAACTGAAGGCCTCTATTATTTCTGTCTTTCTTGTCTATCTTTTCAGAGCAGCTGTAAAAAAAGATAGTTCTATAAAAACGAATTTCAGGATTCCTGAGTAATCACTTTAATCATATTGAATCATGATGTCATAAGCGAAAAATGACATGTTGATTTTTTTTGACATTTGTAAATAAAGATAATTTTTTGATGAAACGAAATGATAAGATCACTTTAAAATATTTGTAAAAATAAGCGAGGATTCTCTTCTTATTTTTCCTGATAGTCATTAAAGAATCAAAGAAAGCTCGTAAAATGAATATATATATATATGTGTAGGCTATGCTTGCGCATTGAATAAAAATTAGTAAATGCAACATGCCAGCAAGTTTTCGAATAATTATATTTTGCAAATTATATTTCTACTATACCTGTACTATATTAATTTTAGATCTAATGTACAAATGAATATTTATTAAAGCATATATAAATAATAAAAATCGTACATACCAATGACAGCATCATGAGATTCAGTATTTTGAAATTTTATCTTTTTAACAGTTGTTCCTTCTTTATTAATCCCTTCCAAATTAAAATGCATAACTACTTTATTTGACAATATTTTATGCATATACTGAGCTTTTGAGATCAGCTTTATCATGCTCTGCTAAGAGTCCAACCTATGATACACAGTAGAATGGTAAAGAGAAATATAATAAATTGCAGTAAATGTTTTTAAAATATCACAAGGGACAGATTAAATATCTTCTAACGATTAACAATTTTTTTTCTTCTTCTGATAAAAAATTCTTCCACTTACTTATTCTATTCTTTCATGGAAAATAATGGAAGATTTGGAATTCCAATGATTCTTAGATGTTTCTACAAGAGAACATGTTGCAGTATAAATTTTTGTAATAGTTATTTGAAGCGTATCAATGCGATCTCGTATATCGTTAATGGCTGCCATTATAATCCTTTCTCCAATTTCTGCAATTTTAAAAACAATATTACCAATATAGCAAAGAAAAATTTTTCAGTAACGTTGCTAAAATGTTTTAAAATGTTTTTTGTTTACTACTGGGATAGAACTGCTTATATGAATAAACCAATCAAGTACGAGAAAAGCACCAATTTAATTTAGAGAAATTATTATTATTAGTTTCATTATATTGCAAAGTCAAAAGTAATTGGCGCACAATTGTATATCGATATGATTTTATACATTAATAATG
This sequence comes from Acromyrmex echinatior, assembly GCF_024713525.1. Taxonomy (NCBI): domain Eukaryota; kingdom Metazoa; phylum Arthropoda; class Insecta; order Hymenoptera; family Formicidae; genus Acromyrmex; species Acromyrmex echinatior. The sequence continues at coordinate 5,810,684 of NC_141858.1, read as the reverse complement.
TATAAAAAATATATTGATGCATTATTGACATCTTATTTTGATATATAATTAGTACTTCTCGTATGTTTAATAATTAGTACGTCTCGTATGTTAGTTATTTAGTTAAATTTATTTATGTGAAATAAAGTTTACTATTTTTGTTAATAGAAGATTTCTCAAAAAGATTTGTTGAGAATGACTCATGACGAGCTGAAAAGAAAAGCGAGAAATATATAATATTTTTCTAGCAGTATAATACATATTGTACTGATTTTTATCAAATTAATTATAGCATGCTTCACATTAGGTACATAAAAATTTTATTCGTGAAGAAAAAAAGTTCCAACTTTTTCTTTACCATCAGCATCATTACTTTTATCTTTACATGATTGCCCTATTGTAACAGAGGGGCTGTATCTTTGCGTAAGAATTCGTGAGCGCTTAACAGATTTACCCTTATCAGATTCTGATAAATCTGATATGTCTCAGGCCTTTTTCATCTCCTCTTTAGCTTCTTTGATAGATTCTATATGTAATAAAATCACGAAACTGAGAAAGTTCTTTACTTGTTAAATTTGGCTAAGAGAGAAACTTCAAAGTTGAATCGTCATTGTTCTCACTTCCACTCATCAATTTGTCTTGATTGTTCTTGCTATCCTGAATGTTTGTTGTTTTCATCTGTTTCTTGATTATCCCTTGAGCAAGATTAACTTTCTCAGTGATTTTTTCATTAATATTTTCTGGCACCTGAGACTTGTGTGGATTGACTACAATGTCTAGATAAAAAAAGTATATCAAATTGTTTGTATAGTACGTATATAAGAGGAGGTATATATAAATATTGCAAAGAAGATTAAAATACTTTCAATCTGATAATATGAATAAACAAAATAATGCCTACTTTGCTTTGTATGAGTATACTGTCAATATTTTCTTCATTTATATCACTACTATTTGACGAGACAATGTCTGATTATTATTTTTATTATGATTATTATTTTAGTAGTGCTAACGAAGAGTAAGAAAAATTTAAATAAAAATATTGCTAATTAATCCATTAATGCTTAATTTATTTTTCATAATTATTTTGGGAAACACATTATTTCCTTATTACATATGTATGCTAAAATGTGACTGTCTTCAAAAGAGAATAGTATATATACATATATATATATATAATTTTTATTTATTTACTTAACTCATTAGCGCCTATACACACACACACACACACACACACACACACACACGCACGCACGCACGCACACATATAAGCGCTAATGGATTAAGTAAATAAATAAAAATTTACACATGTTATTAAGAACAAATACAAGAAAAAACATTTAAATCAGGCATACAGAATTATGAAAAAAAAAAATAAATATAAGTATTTATTTATTTTAAGTAATATTTAAGTGTTAATTTAATTTAATGTTTGATAATTATGTAAATATGTGCAGTAGAAAACTTATTAAAAAAGAATGTATAGAATGAAAACAAAATAATGCAAATTCTCTACATAAGTATCAAATTTGTACGCGGAACAATTTTCTAATTAAAAACAATTAAAAATTCATTTTGCGTGCGTGCGTGCGTGCGTGTATGTATGGAGTGTGGATATGTAATAAGACATCCAGATATAATAGAAAAGGGAATTAACTACTTATTTTTAAATTCGTCAAAATTGGTCTTTTCAATTTAGTATCATCTGAATCATCGATATCAGTATCAGCATCATTACTTTTACCTTTACATGATTACCCTATTGTAACAGAGGGGCTGTATCTTTGCGTAAGAATTCGTGAGCGCTTAAGCGTGAGATTTACCCTTATCAGATTCTGATAAATCTGATATGTCTAAGGCCTTTTTCATCTCTTCTTTGATAGATTCTATATGTAATAAAATCACGAAACTGAGAAATTTAATTTGAAGTAAGGGTATTTTTCTATAACAGAGGTAAAAATCAACATAACTTATTTGAAAATATATTTGGACATATATTACACTCATATTAAAAAAGTGTCTATATTAACATTTATGATAATAGAAAATTCATTTTAAAGCATAAAACTTAACAGAGTAAAATAAATTTCAGTTCAAAAGAGATTTAAATATTTCTTTTACAATGTTCTATTTAAAAGTCAGATTTATAAAAAGAAAATAATGAAATAATACGAATAAGATACACCGTTATTTAAAACATGAATATATTTAAAACATATGTAAAGAAAACATGATAAAATTTAAAAAAAAATTTAAACTAAAAAACAAATTTAAATGTTTTTTAATATAATATTAATAATTTTTAAAGTTGTATGACACATCAAAATTTCCTAAAAATTTTCTAAATTTTCTTGTTTAATTTAAAAAAAATTTTTGTTGTTGATTTTTTCTTATTATTTCCTCTTGCTCTGTGAGATTAACAGAAAAGCTTTGCTTAAATAAAAGCCGGATTTTCTTAGTATATATTTTACGATGTATTTTATATAATACTTTATAATATATGATACGTCGAATCATCATATATTTTATAATAGTGCAAGTTGATATTTATATACATAATGAAATTGATACATTTACATTTTTGAATAAGTTACAAATCTGAACGAACAAAATTTGAATTTAATTTCAAGGTTCAAGTTTGATAATCCTTTCATTGTGTGAAAGATATTAAAGAGAGAAGTTATTAAATAGAAAAAAATTAAATTGAAACTTGAAAATTGAATTCAAATCTTATGTTCTTATGTTCTTCGAACAGGTACAATTGTATCACGTTCGAAACTGCACCACCTTATCCTATATTTTAGTAGTCTGAATAAAAAATCAAAAATAAATAAAGTATATCATAAAATATGACTGACTACACATTGGACATATCATGTACAAAAAATATTATTAGGTGTTGGAATTAATTCGTAGCGTTTTTTAATGAAAGAATGTTATTTATTTCACATGAGCATTAAAAAATACATTAATGAAAGTACTTCCCATCACTTGTAAAACGCTACGAATTAATTCCAACACCTAATATATATCTAATATCACAAAACATGTATTACTAAAATTCGTTGTTTATTTGAAATAAAGTTCTTTCGATAATTTCAAAGAGAAAGAGAAATAAAGTTCGATAAGAAATTAGAATAGAATAAAATAAAAATAAAATATTAAAACATTTAAAAAATTTTTGATACTTGTAATATAAAAATGTGTAGAACATGACATGAACTGTAAAGTTTTAAAATTTTAACATTTTTATATGTGATCCATGTATCAGTCGGTTTCTTCTTTCTTTGCAAATAATCACTTAATTTAGATTTTGAGGCTATTTACATAGCAAATCTAGTTCTTTTACCACCTTTTAATATAAATATTTTCTAACCATATGGTACAAGCTGGCATAAACAATTGACTTAAATACGTCATACACAGACAGTTTATAGATTTATAGTCTATTACAGCATACTGTAATAAAATATAAATCTTGGTTTATGCAGCAAGAAATTGATATATTGTACATATTGAAAATAATATTAAGTAATTTTAAATAATATTAAATAGTTTTAAATTTTGATCTTTTATTAATGTAATGCAATCTAAGAAAATTAAATTCTGAGTAAGAAGTTATATTAGTTAGTATTATCTATGGAGCACACACATACACACACACACACACACACACACACACACACGCGCGCGCGCACGTACATACGTAATACATACGGAATAATATTATCTATGGAAAAACAGATATATATATATATATATATATATATATATATATATATACAGTCTGTTCAATAAGAAAGTGTCTGCCATAATCAAAAAACTATAAACATTTAGACAGTTTTTTATTTTTTTTTGAAGTACACATTATTAGCTATTGCGCAATTACCTACCCTAGTATTTTGTCCAATCACCTCCATTACTGATTATTGCATGACACCTTTTTTCCATACTTTCGACGAGGTTATCTGCATATTTCTTTGGCAAAGATCGTCATATCTTCTTAATTTGAAATGACAGCTGCTCCACCGTGTACACTGGCTTTCCTTTGAGTTTCATCTTCATGTACGACCACACATTTTCAATGGGATTAGCATCTGAGGACATTGCCGGCCATTCCATTCACTAAAAACACTGCCTCGTACCGCTTCAAGAATTTGGCACTCATTGTAAAAATAATAAATTCGCTGACGTAAACTACACAATGTGCTGGTAGGATATATTGCGCAAAAGAGCACGAAATAAAGGTTCAAACGAGTTCAGGAAGATATCGCTACGATCGCTCTTTGTAGAATAATGAGCATCACGTTCTTATTGAACAGACTGTATATATATATATATATATATATATATATATATATATATATATATATACAAGGTGCGTCCCAAAATTTTCCGAACTTTTGAAATAAAACAACAACGGTTTACTTTTTTTTTCAAATTCAAATTGTTTATTCAAAGTAATCCCCGTCGGACTCAATACAACGTTTGGCACGATCTAAAAGCATTTCAAATGAGTGTTTTATGTCGTTCAAAGGCACGTCCTTCAGAATAGTGGTACAAGCCCTTTGGATGTCTTCTACGTCCACATACCGCTTTCCTTTCATGGACAAATGCATTTTGTCGAATAGGTAGAAGTCACAAGGTGCCATATCAGGCGAATACGGGAAATGGTTGATTGTTAAAATGTGATTTTTAGTCAAAAAATCAGTGACAAGTGTCGAACGGTGAGATGGCGCATTATCGTGTAACAAGCGCCAACTTCCTCCTTCGCGATATTCTGGCCGAATACGACGAATGCGGTGCACCAAACGCTTCAAAACGCTTACATAGAATACAGCATTAACTGTTTGGCCTGCTGGAACGAATTCTTTGTGCACAATACCCTTGGAATCATAAAAACAAATGAGCATTGTCTTCACTTTTGACTTCTCTAAACGCGATTTTTTGGGTTTTGGGTCGTTTCGCGCCTTCCATTCCGCGCTTTGACGCTTGGTTTCTGGATCGTATTGAAAACACCACGTCTCGTTACCAGTAACAATGCTATAAAGGAAGTTTTGGTCCTTTTTTGCTTCCTTAATAATGTCCTTTGAATGTTGAATTCGATGCATTTTTTGGTCGTCAGTCAACTTGTGTGGAACAAATCGTGCACAGACTTTTTGTAGGCCCAAATGTTCGGTCAAAATGCGATAAATCGTTGATTTGGGGATGTTCAATTCCATTTCCATGTATCTCACTGAAGATTTTGGCTCATGCTTGATGAAATTACGCACAACTTCGATGGAATTTTCGTTAATTGTCGATTTTGGGCGACCTGTATGTGCGTCGTCATTTATGTCCTCACGACCGTTCTTGAATCGCGTATACCACTCATAAACACTGGGCTACACAATTATCACCATAAACTTGTTTCATCAAATTATGGGTTTCGGTAAATGTTTTACCAAGTTTAAAACAAAACTTAATATTGGCTCTTTGTTCGAAGTTCATTCTCGTACCGATGTATACAACATACTGACACTTGAGACGCCATAACTTCGTTTCCACTGAACCAAATGTCATGAAATTTTTACTGGAAGTCAGCTAGGGATGTACCTTTCAAACGCGCAATCGAACACACGGATGGCGCCACCCGACCTATCCCTATTGAAAAAGTTCGGAAAATTTTGAGACGCACTTTGTATATATATAAAACAGATATATATATATAAACTGATTAGAGAAATGTATAAAGAAACATTTTCATAATTAATAATTGTAGATCTATAGATATAAAGATTACATCTGATAACATTTTTTTTTCTAAAAAGTGCATGTAAATAGTTTCATAAGTGAAAAAGTAATACACTTATCGTTTATCCACAGATATTTTATAGCAATTTCGGTCATATTGAATCACATTCTTTACTTGCCTTGCAACAAATAAAAAACACAAATAATAAAAATATGATGTGCGATATAACGTTTATGATATCAAGGCTATGTTCAGATTCCTACTCCTGTGTCATTTAAGTATCACTTTACTACTTATTTACTAAACGTTACACAAAGATGACATGACGTGACACTCGGGAAGTTTCAAAATTCGACTCTGTCAATCAATCGGGTATCATTTTATCCTTGTTCCGAATGTTGCACTGCAAGAAGTTTTCTCATAATTTTAATCTTCGCAAATAATTTTAATCTTCAGTTGCTCTGAATGCAACGTAATAAAAAGGCAACATAACATCCTGACATATTGTAATAGCCTTTACATCGTTACATTTAATTCGTGAATATACCCATATTTATGTCAAACATGAAGATTGCAATTGGTATATAAATAGTTTATTTACTGCATTTAGATCAAATTTAGGACAAATATAGGATATACGAGGTATGTGTGCAAAAAATTCGTGCACTGAATTTTATTCTGCCGACATAGTGACGCTGTAAGCTTGTAAAGTGGTGCAACGTCTCGAGGGAAGCGTCATATGTCCTTAGTAAAAGTTCAGTGGGTCGATTAAGATTTCTGCTCTTCGTGTCTGTTTTTATTAACGTACTTTTGATTGTGTTGGCGGAATGGAATGAGATGTTTTAACCGAACAAAGAACCAACATCAAATTTTTCGTAAAACTTGACAAAAACGGCCGAAATTCTTCAAATATTGAAAATGATATATGGTAAGTCTGCCATGAAGCATAGAACTATGTACAAATGAATGGTTCACAGAGAAAAGGGAGATCGTCGATGACGCGGGGCACCCTTCAACATCACGTGTCGATGAGAACATTCAACGTGTTCACGATTTGACAGACCGTCGAATTTACTAGAATGATTGCAGAAAAATTTGGAATAAGTAACGGTAGTGTGCAGATAATTTTAAAAGAAGATTTAAACATGTGGAAGCTGTGTGCAAAAATTCCGAAAATTTTGACTGACGAGCAAAAACAAAGACATGTTAACTGTTGCAATGACTGGATCGAAAATGCCCAAGTTCAAATTTTCTCAAAAGGGTGATAACTGGAAACAAATCCTGGATTTATGAGTATGATCTTGAAACAAAAAGGTAAAGTAAAGAATAGAAATACCGTTCGCCTTGCACCAAAAAAGCGCGCCAAGAGTCGTTCAAAAATCAAGCTCATAATTTTTTTCGTGGAATTGTTCATCATGAATATGTTCCAGAAAGTGAATCTGTTAATGAAAAATTCTATGTTAAAGCGTGAATGTGAATGTGTGCGACATACATTGACACGATACGAATTGTGGGCGGAGAACGCATGGATTCTGCAGGACAACGTACCTTCGCATATCGCGTTCGTTAGGAGTTTTTTGGCTAAAAACAATATCACTATATAGATCACCCTCCCTATTCACCTGATCTAGCATCCTATGATTTTTATTTGTTCCCTAAAGTAAAAAATATCATACGGGATCAACATTTTGTGGCTGTTGATAAAAGGAGAAACGATGAAGCTCCTAAAGAAACTGACAAAGGAAGACATGCAGCACGGCTTTCAGGAATAGGACCAATATTCTGTTAAGGGGAGAGTACTTCGAGAGTGACTACATCGCTGTTACAAAATAATTTAATTTGGATTTTTGGTGAATCGAGTGCACGAACTTTTTATACACACCTCGTAGATCGTCGACTAAATGCACAATGTGTATATACATATATATAATCTCGGATATACAGGGTGGGCCATCTATTGGTACATTTTTAAAAATGCGATCAAATGAGCATACATTGATATTTTTTATTAATTTTTTTTTTGTTGTGAAGCTAAAAGTATCCGCGTCAAGAATGAAAAACGATTTCGTTCATGTGGCTCCCTCTACTGGCCTTACAGTATGCCATTCGGTCACCCCAATTATTAATGACATTTTGGACTACCTCGGCGCCAATTTCACTCAAAACAGTCGTAATATAATGTCATCCACTAACATCCCTTTCTCACGAACTTTCCTCACCAATTTGCGTATAGCTCCTTCGGTGGGTGCTCTATCACGACCCATATTTCTTTTCAAAATTCGTACAGTTTCGGCGACACAGCACTGACTTTGAAAATAAGTTTTTAAAATTTCAAAACGCTCTTCAAGAGAAAACATGTTGTTTCGTGCCGCGGACGGTATGACTAATAAACTGTCAAAATTTCGGGTCTGTAGCTCGTTCGGTGTTGCCATACGACGAAATTCAAAAACGTACCAATAGATGGCCCACCCTGTATAATTCTCTCATACATATAATTCTCCAATTTTTAGAACTAGAGAAAGATAAAGAAAGAGTAAGATAAATCAAGATTAAAGTTAATCTACATTAATAGAAATGGCCTACTTAGACTTACTTGACGATTAATGTAATCGGTACTATTGTTGATTCTCGTCTTTCGATAAGATCCCGCGCAATGCTAGACAGAAGATTCCAGAAAGAACAGGTAGGGACGCAGGAGGGACGCTAACTGATGGCAACTGATCACGTGATCAGCTATCTGTGATTCAGGACAGGATATAGTCCTGAGCACAATAGAGGAATAGGAATAAAATATTAAAATTTCAACCTATCACGTTTGTTATAATTATATTCGGTTTTTGATAGATTAAAATCTTAATATTCTATTCCACCATTGTGCTATTTCTTATGCTTATGGACTAAATGTAGTTAGGACACATGTCTCGTGCGAATGCGCGTCTACCATTAATAAGAAAAAGAATATGAGTAGAGAGAGTGACAAAGCAACAAGCTATGCGGATCAATGCGGACTCAACTGTTGCGGACTGCTGCTAATAAGACTGTCTTTGTCTTCTGATTCTTGAAGACGAAGATAGCTTTAGCCGCCGTTGCTTCTGGTTGAATACGCCTCAAATCTGATACATAATCTCAGCAGTTCTATAAGTGACGTAATTTTTATATTAAATAATACTAAATTATTGGAAGTAAACAAAGAAATTAACATGTCTATAATATCTAAAAAGGTAATTTAGTTTTATTTAGTTTTTTACAGGTTATTTCCCAGCTTGAAATAGAGTATATGTGTATGTATTTATTTAATAAGGACGTAAAAATAAATAGTATATATTATATATATATATATATATATATTACGGAAAGTTCCGTTCATTTTTATGCAAAAAGTATGATTATATTTAAGAAACGATGAAAACTTACATCAATCAAAATATTGATATAAATATGTCTATCGTTAGCGATGACTTTTTCCCATTTTTCGAGCAGTAAGCGAATTCCGCAGCAAAAGAATGACTTATCTTTGGAAGCTATCCACTCAGAGATCTATTTTTCGACATCTTCATAAGAATTGAAGTGTTCCTCTGCAAGTGCGTGTGCCATCGATCAAAACAAGTGATAGTCGGAAGAGGCACAGTCTGGTGAATAAGCCGCATGGGGTAGCACTTCCCAGCGAACTTCTAACATTTCCTTAACGAGTTTTGTGACGCGAGATCGAGCGTCGTGAAGCAAGATCACTTTATGCTGTCTCGTTTCATATTCTGGTCGTTTTTCTTGTAATGCTCGGCTCAAACGGATAATTTGTTCTCTGGTAGAGATCCCCTGTGACTGTTTGACCAGATTTCAACAGCTCATGGTACACTACACCCTGTTGATCCCACCAAATACAGAGCATTGCCTTCTTTCCGTGGATACTCCGCTTTGGCATCGATGTTGATGGTTAGCCTGGATCGCAAATGGTTTTTCGGCGTTTGGGGTTATCAAAGTAGATCCACTTTTCATCACCAGTCACAATTCGGTGCAAAAATCTCTTTCTTTGTTGCCTAGCAAGCAGAATTTCGCACGTGGTTTTTCGTCTTTCAATGTCTCTTGGCTTCAATTCATATGGGACTCATTTTCCTTCCTTGTAGATCTTTCCTAAGGCTTTCAAACGATCGGAAATAATAAATTGAGCACAATTTAATGTTTTTGCAAGTTGTTTTTGCGTTTGACATGGGTCTTCATCCACCAATGCCTGCAATTCTTCGTCTTCAAATGCTTTTGGCCGTCCAGAACGCTCTTTGTCCTCCACATCAAAATCACCACTTTTAAAGCGTCGAAACTATTCTCTGCATGTTTTATCGGAAGGAGTATTATCACCATAAACTTCTACAAGCATTCAATGAGTTTCAGCTGCAGTTTTCTTCCATTTGAAGCAAAAGATTAATACTTCGCGCAAATGACGCTTATTTGGCTCAAATGTCGACATTTTCGATGCGGTAAAAAGCAATGTTATTGATGCAAACGTATACTTTTATATACTGAATTTTATTGACAGATGGTAAAACTAAAAAATTAAGCTTGGTTTAGACATTAGAGTTATCGACAGTTCTAGCTAAGCTACTCGTCGCTAGATGGACGGAACATGGATAGAACTTTTCGATACACCTAATATATATTCGGTGTACAACTTTGCTTCCGTCATTTTCCTATGGATGGCTTTAGCGATAAGTGATGGTCGAAATAAATAGATCATAGACATCATACAATAAACTTGGGCATCAGTCAACATAATTCCATAGAAACATTAGTCGAATTGTGTCTGCATCATAAAGTTATTCTCGATTGAAAATGTCAGTTTACGAGCCAAATTCTCGTTATTTCGGGAGATTTTAATTTTCTGCTTCAATATGAAGAAATCTGCCGCTGAGGCTCATCGAATGCTCTCAAATACTCATGGTGAGGCCGCTATTAATGAAAGAATGTGTCGTGAGTGGTTTCAACGCTTCAAGAAGGTGTTTTTGACGTCGAAGACCGGCACAGCGGTGAAAAAGAGAAGGTTTTCGAAGATGCAGAATTGGAGGCATTACTTGATCAAGACTCGTGTCAAAATCAAGAAGAATTGGCACGATCATTGGGAATGACTCAACAAGCTATTTCAAAACGCCTCAAAGTCATGGGAATGATTCAGAAGCAAGGAAATTGGGTGCCGTACAAGTTGAAGCCGAGAGATGTTGAACGGTGTTTGTTTGCTTGTGAACAGCTGCTTGAAAGGCAAAAACGGAAGGAATTTCTGCATCGCATTGTGATTGGGTACGAAAAATGGGTTCATTTCGATAACCCCAAGCGCAGAAAATCATGGAAAGTTCCCGACCATGCTTCCACGTCGACGGCCAAATCGAATATTCACGGCTCCAAGGTCATGCTCTGTATTTGGTGGCACCAGCTCGGCGTAGTGTATTATGAGCTGTTAAAACCGACTGAAACAATCACAGGTCGATTAGTATCGAACGCAATTGTTGCGTTTGAGCCGAGCATTGAAAGACAAACGACCGCAATACAACGAGAGACACGATAAAGTGATTTTGCAGCATGACTCCATGTTGCGAAAGTGGTCAAGACATACTTAGAAACGTCGAAATGGGAAGTCCTATCCCACCCACCGTATTCTCCAGACGTTACTCTTTCTGACTATCACTTGTTTCAATCAATGGCACATGGCCTGGCTGACCAGCACTTCCAATCTTATAAAGAAATAAAAAATTGGATCGATTCATGGATCACCTCAAAAGATGATTTTTTTGAAGTGGAATTCGTACGCTGTCCGAAAGATGGGAGAAAGTAATGGCCAGTGATGGACAATACTTTGAATCATAAATGTATAATCAGTTTTTTACAATAAAGCCTCGAATTTCGGAAAAAAAACGACGGAAGCAAAGTTTTACATCTAATATATATATATATATATATATATATATATATATATATGTGTGTGTGTGTACTCTGCATAAATTTAATTTATTCTAAAATGTCTTAATAAATGTTCTAAAAACGTAACATTTTGTTAAATCTATACATTAGGAAAAGCTCCTCCCCCTCAATGATCTTAATCTTGACATATGTTGTTAAGATCATGACTTTGAGTGATCTCCAATTTCTAAAGCCTTCTTTGTTAAAACATGATTAATAAAAAATATTCATCAATAAAACATAACTTTTTGGACACGACTCTGTTCCGAAACGAATTCTCTTCTTTAAAAACGAATTCTCTTCTTTAAAAATGAATTATTTTTTTATATAATTTTTGTGTTTTTAGAGCACAGAATTTTTCAATAAGTACACAAATTCTCCCCTTTAAAAACAAATTTTCTGTTTTAAGAACATAAATTATTTCCTCATATATAATTTCTGTGCATATATTGATTATTGGTAAACTATGATAATTTAAAATATGTAAAGTGTTCATTACACAGTTAATCACAAAGAAAAATTTTATAAATCCGCGTATACAGGAGTTCAGATTTAAAATATCGAAAGGTTCTGAAGAGATATGAAAAATATATTACGTTTTATTGATGAGCATTTTTTTTGTTAATAACTTTTTAACAAAGGACTAGCACTAGCTGAAATAATTTGTTAGAAATAATCTGTCATTCAGAATTATGATCTTGACAATGACCTTGTTGAGATCAAGGTCATTGATGGGAGCTTCCCTAATGTAATGTATATTTACCAATATATTTTTGTAATTATTATTATTATTATGCCGATCTTGTTAAATAACAGAGACACGTGTCGTGACTTTCAGGACTTCATGAGTGGCGGTCTCGGCACTTCATGAGTGGACGGTGTCGGCACGGCACGGGTGTAACACTGCCCCCCTTCTCTTAAATTGTCGTTCCGACAATTATTCCAAGAACGTTGGCCTCTCAAAGGAATTCGGAACTCCCTCCTGATCAATCCTCCTAATTTCCTACTTCCTACTGCGCTGCTGCAACAGTTTTCTTAAGCTTTGGTCTCTTTGAGGTCCGACTTTCTTCTCGAGGTTTATTCTTGAGACCTTCTTCCCTTCCGGGCATAACCTCTTTTCAGTTTCTCCTCGGGGGGTAGCTACTCCCCCCGTAGGACGAAACCCGCTCGAGCATTCCCTCGTCTTTATGAAGGGAACGTCAAGATCCTCTTGCCTCTTTTCTTGGTCTTGAGGGAACGTCAGGATCCTCTTGCCTCTTTTCTTGGTCTTGAGGGAACGTTAGGATCCTCTTGATTCTTTTCTTCTGAGGTCTGAGGTCTTGCACTCTTGATTTTTCTCTTTTCGGAAAGGGGGGAGGGGATGAAAAAATGATGTACCGTAGTATCTCTGCCCCTAATCCCCGCCTTGGCATCGTCCTTCGTTTCACGGAAAAATCACGGTTCAAAAAAACGCAAGCGAGGCGGTCTTCTTAAAAAAAAATGTAAGGCCGCACGATTGAAATGCGTTCATTGATAACTTCCGGAAGATGAGCCCGCTGGACTGACTGTGAGATGTCCAAAACGATTTCACCGGGGAGATCCTTTCCATCCGAAACCGCGTTATGTGCCGCGCGAACGTGAACTCTGAAACTAAGAAAGAAAAATAACTCGCGCAGCTTACACCATAAGATTACAATTTTTTTTAAGAATAGGGCTCCGATTTGTTAACTTTTTTAGCTCGTTTCTCTTAAACATTTTTCTAAATAAGGCGCCAGCCTATCCGAATGAACAACTTTATTTTTAGGCTTCGAGGTACAGTATATAACATCGCTAAGTTTCTTAACTACAAAATATGGTCCTTCTCAATTGCTCTGCAATTTGGGAGTTTCTCCCCTTCTTTCTTCAGGGATTATATAATCACACTTTCTGTCCCTCCTCAAATAGATCTCTCTGGCTTTAAGATCGTACCAGGTTTTTGTTTGTGAAGATTTGATATCTATTCATTTCTTTATTCCTTCATGAATTTCTTCCAGCTTCTTTTTCACTTTTCCCAAGTAATTTTCCGGAGAACCAATCTTCTCGGTTTTTAGTGGATTATCGCGTAACAAATCAGTCGGTAGACGGAGATTTTGAGCAAAATAAACCTCCGATGGAGTCATTCCAGTAGTTTCGTGTTTGGATGATCTGTACGCCAGCAGATATAAGATGGAATCCACCGATCCCAGTCTTTTTGATTTTCGGAGATAAATTTTGCTAAATAGTTCAAGATGATTTGATGCTGACGTTCTACCTGTCCGTCCGATTGTGGGAGCAAAGCAGTTGTCCTCGTTTTCTTCATCCTTAGTAAGCGTGACAGTTCGCGAAAAATTCTCGATATGAAGTTCCTCACCTGGTCAGTATGAATTTCTAGAGGTACTCCGTGCCTGAAAATATTGGGAGTACAAATTAGTTCGGTCCGTTTTTTGTGTTCAAAAATGCATTTATTTCAAAACAAAATGAATGAACAGATTAATTAAAGTATTGTCCATCGCTGGCTACTACTTTTTTCCATCTCTCAGGCAATTTTCGAATTCCATCTCGAAAAAATGACTCGTCTTTGGAGGCGATCCAATTTTGGAGAAGTGAACCGGTGACTTGCCAAATCGTGCTGCATCCTTCGGAACAACCAGTAATCAGAAGGAGCAATGTCCAGAGAACGTACGGCGGGTGCGGTAAAACATCCCATTTGACCGTTTCCAAATATTTTTTTAGGACTTTTGCGACATGAAGCCGAGCGTTGTCATAAAGAAAAATAACTTTATCATGTCTTTGCTCGTATTCCGACTGTTTTTTTTCGCAATGCACGGATCAAACGAATCAATTGTAGCCGATACCGATCGCCCGTAATGGGATCGCCAGGTTTCAGCAGCTCATAGTAAACACCTTTTTGGTCTCACCAGATACAGAGCATGATCTTCGAACCGTTCGGCTTTGGTGTTGATGTTGAGGTCGATGGCAACGATTGACTGGGCTTAGCGTAGTATTTTTTCTTCTTGAGGTTGTAGAATATCCACTTCTCATCTCCAGTCACATCCGATGCAAAAAACCTTTTCTTTGTTGTTTGAATCAGCTGTTCGCAAGTGAAAAATCGCCTTTCAACGTCTCTCGGTTTCAGTTCATAAGGCACTCAATTTCCTTGTTTTTGAATTATTCCCATGGTTCTCAATCGTGCAGAAACGGCTTGTTGAGTTGTTACTCCCAATGATTCTGCAAGCTCCTCTTGCTTTTGATTCTGATCTTTTTCGAGTAATGCCTCTAATTCTTTGTCTTCGAATTTTTTTGGTTGTCCAGAGCGAGACTTGTATTCAACACTGAAATCTCTATCCTTGAAACGTCGAAACCATTCTCTACATGAGCTCCTCAGTTGGAGCAATGTCACCATAAACTTCGACAAGCATTCAGCTGCTCTTTTCTTCCAATTAAAGCAGAAAATTAGAACCTCCCGCAAATGCTGCTTGGTTAATTCACACAAAATTCGACATTTCAAACACAGTAAAAATCAAGGTTTTTGTATGGAACTCAAAGCGATATAAACTGAATATTATTAGCAGATGTCTAACCTCTCTGAAAACGCCAAAATCAGCTGTCACTATGAACCATTCACAACGGCTGAAGGCTTCCATCTTTTGGAAAACGGACCGAACTAATTTGTATTCCCAATAATTTAATTTAGAAAGGTTTTAGATTTGACATTTTTTTAGCGAAAAAACTTCTACCCACTTAGTAAAACAGTCAGCGACAAGCAAATACCTGTTTTCAGAAATTATTGATAGAGAGCCGAGAATGTCCAATTGAACTCTTTCGAATAGGGCTCTCACATTATATATCTGTAAAAGAGATTTTCCTTTACCGGGAGGATCTTTTTTAGCTAAACGGATCTTGTATGTTTTGCACCATTCTTCCACATCCTGTTTACATGTCGCCCAATAAAATCGCCTCCGTACTTTGTCAAGTGTTTTATTGATGCTAAAGTGCCCACCTGTAGGAGAATTATATAGCTCTTCCAAAATTTGTGCTATGAGCTTTTTGGGCACAATTAATTGGAAGATTGTTTTCTTCAGATTAGGGGCCTTCCATTTCTTATAAGGTATACCGTCCTTAACTTCGAGAGAATCCCAATAGAACCAATACATCTTGGTAGAGACATCATTCGCCCCCACTTCTTGCCATAAAGGACGTCCCACGCCCGCTTCTTTTTTTGATAAAAATAAGCAAATGCAGAGATCTTCCATTTGCTCTTTATGCCAATTTTCATGGCTGTCTTCTGCAAAAACCATTTTTCTAACGTAACTTTCCTGCTTTGCGGCTTCTATTAGTTCCACGTTAGCACAATAGTGGCACTGATCACTCGCGCACAGTCGTCTCAACAATCCGTCCGCGTTTTTATAATAAAGACCTTTACGATAATCAACCTCGAAATCGTATTGTTGCAGTCTTTCCATCCAATGTGCCAACTGTCCCTTTAGGTCTTTAAACGACAACTATTTAAGTGAAATATGATTCATCTGAATTAGAAACTTACATCCATACAAATAATGATGGAAAGATTTCACTGATTGTACAATGGCTAAGAGTTCACGCCATGTAACGCAATAATTTCTTTCAGCTTTACTGAAGTATGAAATATGCAATCACTTTTTTTATATCGTCTTACTTCTGCGATAGGACCGCGCCAATTCTCTCATTTGACGCGTCTGTATCTAGAATAAATTCCCCTTCCATCCTAGGAATATTAATATCGGCAGAAAAGTTAAAACTTGTTTTAAGTCGTTAAAAAAATCTTGGTGTTTCTTTTCTCAAACGAACTTAGTTTGATTTTCTGTTAATACATCAAGTGGCTTTGCCAATGAAGAGAATCCTTTTACGAATTTGCGATGATATGAGCAAAATTCAAAGAAACTCCTTAAATGGTTTTTATTTTGAGACCAGTCCTTCACAACACTTATTTTCTCTAGATCTGTAGCAATGCCCTCCGCTGATATGATGTGGCTTAAATATTTAATTTTTTTATTAAAGAAAACACATTTTTTTGGATTTTTCAAGTTTGCTTTCCTTAAATAATGGAAAATCTTTTCCAGGTTTAACATTTCTTCAACACTTTTACCAAAAATATCACATCATCAAGATAAACTAAACAAATTTTAAAAAGATAACCCTTTAAAATCTATTCCATTGTTCGTTTAAATGTAACGGGGGCACCCCGGTCTTTACAAAGGGTCTTTATAACTTTAAACTGCCATAATCCGTTATCAATTGAAAAAGCCGCCTTTTCTTTATCTTCTGAACGAATTTTAATTTGTCACTATCCACTTTTCAAATCCAAGGTAGAAAACCAATTGTTACCTGATAGTTGGTCGAGAATATTATCTATTCTTGATAAGGGGTAAGAGTCTTTTATCGTAATTGCGTTAATTTTGCGATAATCTACACAGAATCTTATTGTACCGTCCTTCTTTTTAATTAATATCACTGACGATGGATTCCTCAATTATTCCTTGTCTTTCCATTTGCATAATAATTTTTTATTTATTTCTTTTCTCATTTGCAAAGGAATATGATGAGGTACCTTGATAAGAGAAGAATCTTTCACATTAATAGCATGTTCCCCAAATTTACAATTCCTCGCAATAACATCATGAGAAAATACATCATAAAATTCGTTCAGAAGATTGGAAAAGTTTTCTTTTTCGAAGTTCTTCCAACAGTGCGAGTTCTTTTCAAAAAGCGTCACCAAATTCGATGGAACTCCAGCATTATTTAGCAACCGCATTATTTTCTACGCGAGTGCATTTGAGATCAGTGTCAATATCAGAAACTAATCCCAGAAAAATGCAATCAAAAATATTCTGTAAATTAAGTAATTTAAGAAAATCGACAAAATACAATTATCATTTATTTCGGTTATTAATATTGGTTTCTCAACACAGTATTTTGCAAATCGAACTTTTACTATGGTTTTGTATCTGATAGGAATTTGTTGTACCCGCCGTGAGATATTTGACATTTGTTGTCAATTATAATTTTCGATTTATACGATTCAACAAAATTACTATTTATAATTGAAATACCGGAGCCCGTATCAATTCTAAGAAGACAAAGTTTATCATTTACTTTACCTTCACAACAAAAATCTTTCACGTTATTCTTAATTCTATTTTTTCAGAAAGAACATTGGTTAATATAACAGTTATAAGGATAAAAATTAATACCGGTTATTAAAACATTGTTTATTTTTAGTAGAATAAGAATATTTTCTGAAAGAATGTAGATTAGCACAACAATTATCATAGCAAATACATGGCTTATCTTTAGTATCAAGTCAAAGTATAAGCCATTCAAATGATAAATATTTTTCAGGAATTTTATTTCAGTCAAGCCTTTCCCGTAAAGCTCGACTATTCCTTGTCTCCCGCTTTACCAAGACACTCAGAACGGAAATGCCCCTCCTTTCCACATTCCCAACATTTTTTATTATTTCTATTCCTCTCAAAATTTTTATTCTTTGGAAATCTTTTAAATTTATTTCCATTAGATTTGTTTCCTTCTCTCTCTCCATTTTTTTCTCAGTTTGATTCTTTTCCTTATTAATAAAGTCATTTCCTTGTTTTTTTTTCGAAATTAAAATTATTTTCTTTTTTATGTTAAAAATTATTTTTTTGAATCAATTTAATTACCTTCTCTCTTTCGATTGCTATCCTCAACGATGATTGCTTCGATTGTTATCCTTTTCATTTGGAGAGCCCTTTTTATGAATCCGTCGGAAAGAACGGAAACAAATTATGTGTATGCGATTTTATCGCGAACCGAAACGAAATACTCTGGATATATTAACTATGATAACCTTTCTATGTCAGAACCCAAAGAGGCGATATTTTTTCTGAATTTCTGTTTTCTATTAGTAAATTGCGAATAATAGTTTTATAACAAATGCGTCTCTCCGAAACACATCTCCACTTTCGATTTTAACTCTTCGAATTGTAAGTTCTCTAAATTTTGCATGCTTTTCAAAACTGCACGCGCTTTGCGTCGCAAACACAATACCAAGACAACGGTCTTTGTTTCCTCTTCCCGCGGGCCATGAGATTGAATTGCGCGAAAAACTCGCGCAAAGGCGCACTTCTGTCGTAAATATCTGGTTTTTGTTTTATGCATGCCCCCCGCGAAGCAGCGCAGGCGGATCGAAACGGTAGACACTCTTGACCGAATACGTGGACAATTCACGATAATTCACAATATTTGTATAACCAGTGACATTTACATCGGAGTTAATAAAGTTGGCAGCGTTCGCGACCGGATTCGTGCGATTGACAATGCTCGCGACGAAATCAAGGAAATTGACAGCACTCGCGACAGGATTGGCATGCACAACGTCATTCGCAGCAACAACGGAACGATCATCAACGCGGGAGAGTGGATTATTATTGTAAACATTATTAGATAGACTTAACTGGTTTGTAGGAATTTCTCGCAGTTTTTCCTGAAGCTGCACAATCTTCGTATCTCGTTGTCGAAACGTCGTAGCAAGTTTCTCCTGTTCATCGCTGCTGTTGTACGACCTCTGCATCCCGCTGTTGCAACGTCTCCGTAAATTCGGTGCTTGTACGACGTTGTTCCTCACGCAGCTGTTGTACCTCTTGTAGAACAGCTTGAAGCGTCAATGCGACGGAAAAAGCTTCCTCTGAAGCGGCTCGCTGAACTGTTTACTCCAATTCTCGCTATGCTGATGTTTCCTGCGGACTCTCCATTAGAGCTCTTTTCCTTGTAATGATTAGCGAACGAACCATTACATGATTCCGGCTGAGCCCCCAAAATGTTACGTCCGAGCGTCCGATCCGCGGAGACGTTCTCGCGAACGCGTTTATGCACTACCGGTCCGCAGAAATGAACAACATGAACATTATAAAACAAAAGAGTTTATTATAAAAGGAACATAGGACACACACGTAAAGCTCAGAGCACACGATCGATGAGAGAATAAGCGGATCGAGAGACATGTCCAAGCGCAGCGACGGCTCACGTCCAAATCTGTCGATCTTGTTAAATAACAGAGCCATAGTCGCTTATCCAAAGTCGCTGGGTAATACGACTTTCAGGACTTCACAAGTGGCGATCTATGGTGTCGGCATGGCACGGACGTAACAATATGAATAAATATTTATTTTTTGTTATATAGATATTTTATATACATATATTTTATATGAAGCTTTATTTAAAATATTATTAAAATATAGACTTTATTTAAAATATTTTTATTGTTATATTTGTTATAAATATAAATAAATATTTCTAATAAGTATTTTTTACTTGGATTATAATATCTCATTAAATATTTTCATAGCATTTACTGTAACATTTACAATAAATTTCGTGATGTTCGTAATAAATGTTTATGATCTGTGCAATCTAGACCACAAAAATATTTAAAATATTTATTAAATCATTTCAAATAAATTTTATAAATATTTACAAATATTTTTTATATATCTTATATCTATAGACATTATAACAGAATAATTTTTATTCTTCTAATAATGAAGCAAGTGGTAATATTATTTATCAAGTTAAGAATACAACTTTTGTTTCTCAAGATTAAGATCGTCAAAACAATTATGCTCATCAAAGCATAATTATAATTGGACTCATAATTATGTGAATATCACACAAAAAGAATCTGATAAAAATATTGATTTAATTGAAGTACATAATACAGTTTGTGACATAAATACAAGTAATAAATATGAACTAGATAATGCCTCAATTATTAGTACTATCACAGATTACGAGTCTGAACATAGTTTTGTTCATGATAAAATTTGTGAGTGGCAAAATACACAAGATCAAAATACGTATTCAAAACGTTGTAACGTGAATAATGAATCTGAACAACTCGATTTCGAATTAGCTCAACATCTTGCGCAATGGGTTCTTGAAGAAAATATAAAACTTAATGCACTATCTGATCTTTTAACAATTTTAATCACCAGTCCCTTCCTAAGTGTGCAAAGAAAACTCCAAGGAACACAATGTCATTTGTGAAAAAATTCAAAACTGGTGGAGAATTTTGGTATCATGGTATTCTCTTTGGTTTAAAAACTGTACTGTCCGAAGAATTGGAAATATCTTATTTGATATAATAGAAATTGATATTTGTTTTAGAAATTGATGTATTTCGATCGATTTTTCACCTCAAAATAGTGTACAACTCACTTTATGGCTCTATAGCTGATAAAAAGGAAGTTTTTATTGTAGTCATATGGTGTAGAAAAACTAAAAATCTATCAGATTGTGACTTTTTTTACTACTTTTTTTTTCATTAACGAAACTCTAGAGTAATTGACATGGCAGCAAATTTGCTTGTGAAAGGCATCTGCAAATTGTTGCTTTATCTGAAATCGTGTGTCTTCGAAGTAATAATCGTCATTTCAAATTCTTTCAATACAATTATACATACATTTTTAGTACTTTTCCTATAATCTACACTGAAATTATAAATTAATTCACTTTTATTTTATATTGATTTAGAAACAGACTTTACAGTTTAAAAGCACATAGGACAATAACATATGCAAAGAAACTTATTTAATGAATGCATTGAAGCAATTAAAACATTGTGTCGATTTTATTATGTACACATTTCGCCTTTTTTATTTAAAAAATATATGCTTCAAATATGCTCAGTATTATTTAACGTACAAATAAAATTTAATTAAATCAAATTGACTAATAATACTTAAAAAAAAATTATTATTAAAAGAAAATTTCATAAAGTATATTTTTTCCTCATATTTTTCTTATGTATGTTTTAAACTTTAAAAATATCTGTTTTAAATTACGATGCTTCTTACTTTTTGTGCGTGTCTGACTTTTAAATTATTCGAAAAATATTAAAATCTTTTTTTATTGCAATTGTAGGAATAATCTTCATAAATGTAAATCATTTTTTCTTTATAAAAAAGCAATGTATTAACAAAATGTCTATCTTTTTTTAGACTTATGTGTATAACGATTTTATTATGTTGCTCAATTATTTATTATTCAATGATATTTATATTTTGTATTTTCATAATAATAAACAACTTTATTTAATAATAAAAAAATAAGTACCAAAATATTACTTTTTTAGAACATTTGAGATAATTAGAATAAAGTATACTTATGTAGAGCATATTTGTTTTTATATCCTTAAATATAATTAATAACTTTTTTAATATTCAAAATTATGTATTTAAAAAAAATTTCTAGGAAAATTTACAGTAGTGACACACAAAGATAATTATCAGTTTAATTGATTTTGTAGTAATAAAATTAAAATTCCAACGAGAAATGACTCATCGAATCAATGTCGAATTGATAGTCATTTTTCTGGGATTCAGAACTGTATAAAATAATATTTTAAAATTTCATTGTTCCTAACTTATCTAAATTATCATTCTAAGAAAAAATAATTATAGATTTGAAAAAGCAATTCTTAATAGATAAATCTATAATTTATGACAAAGTGTTTTGATTTACAATATTAATAATTTATTATACAGATACACTGTTAAAGGAGAAAGGTTTGGCAATCGAATGACATACCCTCCTGATAAAGAAGCACCGTTGCGGACGGATGAAACTTTTTGAGCAAAGTCACAAAGAATATCGTAAAAAAGTAAGTCCTTTGGCTTCAAGACTTAATCTTAAACTTTTGAGTCAATTTCCCTTAAAATCTTTTCATTTCTTTTATCTTGGAGTTATGAAAAAAATTCTTTCAAAATTATATTGCAGAAAAGATAGCAAATATACATTGTTTAATAATATCATTCTTTAAATAGACGAATACTGTAATTTCCTAGAACCTTTTTTTGCGTCAGACTTTGCTAGGAAACCACGTAGATTAAGCGATTGGAAATATTACAATTACAAAGATACAAAGTTCAGAAGACTCTTATTATATGACGGTTTTCTAATTTTTCGAAAACTTCTTCATCGAGAAGTTTGTCATAATTTTTTGTTACATGTGCTGTTCGAATATTGGCTCTGTATTGATCAAAAACTATGCTATTGATGCAGATAAATTACTTAGATTATTTGTAGAGCACAGCTGTCAAATTTATGGATTGGTTTTTGTGGTATACAATGTTCATCACTTGATTGCGGATTGTCAGTTACATAGAAATCTTGAAAAATTTAGTGCTTTTAAATTTGAAACTTTTTTAGGCTATTTCAAAGACTTGCTCTATATGCCAGGAAGGATACTTTTACAAATAGTTTACCGTACGATAGAAAAAGCTTCACTTTATCCTTTTTCATTTGTATCGACTGAATTAGAACGACTGATTTGTAATGACTGAATTATTATTGGAACAATGTCATTATATTGGACCAACATTGGGTTGCCAAGGAAAACAATATAAGAAAATTCAAACATCATAAGATGTTCCGTATGAAATTTGGTGATGCCTATTGTCTCACAAAAGCCAATGAAGTAGTTAGAATTGAAAACATTATAAAATATATTGACAATATCTATTTCAATGGTAGAAGATTCAGAGAAAAATGTAATCTTTTCTCTTATCCATTTCTTTCTAGTTCTATATATTGTTAATAATCTTGGATCTAAGAAAAATGATATTAAAAAAAAAGTAGTATTATTGCCTTTTTCTGAAAAATATGAAAAAGATATTGATCAAATAAATTCAAAGAGTATATGTTTTCCAATACTTCATTCTGAAACCTAAATATATATATGTATAATATGTATATACATTTAGAGGAGTGAAAATAATAGTGTAAGTCATTTATTAATTATGATTTCGAAAATGTTTTTTAAACGTATTTATTATATAATATAGACTGTATATGATTCTCAAATCGATATAGATTTAAAAAAGTAACTTACTAGTTACCACGCACGTGCACAAACTCACGCATACACCACACACGCGCGCGCACGCACGCACGCACGCACGCACGCACGCACGCATGCACGCACGCACGCATGCACGCACGCACGCACGCATGCACGTACGCACGCTATATTTAAAACAGATATTTTTGTTACATTTAATAAAAATAAACAGAATACTAAAAAAATACGTACCTATTTATTGAATAACTCTTATATTGTTTGCAACTACAAAAATGTATGCAGTGTATAAGCTTGACAACGTTTGTGGCGGCCAAGGTCCAAGCCTTACTTGGAACCCCGACTGGTCCCGGTGCCTTTGGGGACCCCCGCAGCTTCTTGAAGACGGAAACCATCTCGCTCTTAGAGACCCTCAGCTCCTCCTTCCACTCATATATCGAGAGAGAGGGAAAGAGAATACGGGGGAATGTTCCTCGCTTCCCGCTGGGAATAAGCCCCTCACGATCTTGCGAATGAGCTGCGGATCCAAGGATGGGGGCACCGCCCGTGCAGTCTTTTCAGCACAATATAGTATGGTCTTCCCTACGGATTTCTATCCAGGATCGGGATAAGTCCTTGCCACGCACCGACCTTGCCCGCCCTGATCAAGCACCGCAGCTCCCTTCGTGCTGCTCATAGAGTAGCCACATGACTCTCGACCATCTTTTCCATATCGCCTCTGGCCTTATCCCGCAGATAGGCACACTTGGCTCGGCCGGAGAATCGCCGCAGAGTCCTCTCTCAGAGGAAATTTCCTCCGACCACTAGTAAGCAGCGGAGGGCAACAACGAGACACAAAGACATCGCACACCCTACGCATAATGTCGTGATGCCTCTCTGCTTCGGCGTCTACTCCGTCGCTTCCATCCCTAGTACACTAATGGAGAGGACTCCAATCACTTCCATTTGCGCTTGGAAAACATCCGCATCCATTTTGCGGAGGGCTCATCTCCTTTATGTTAAAGTCCTTTCACCACGTAGGCCGGACCCTGCACCGCACGCACGTTTGAGATGGAAGGTGATGTATTTGTGGTCGGAGAGAGTTTCAACGTATAATATAATATATATATAATATTTAATTAATCATCTTAATGCATATATTGTATCAGATACTATTGAAATGTTGAAATTAAATTAATACGCATATCAAATAATTAATGTAAACTAGGTCATATGTAGGAATGATTTTTTACTTACGCCTCGATGCAAGTTCTGTTTGGTTCTTTTCGGAGGACGGTGGCGGTAGTTTGGATACTTCTAATGCCAATGATGATGGCGGCGATGGTCTGGACGCGGATGGTGCCGGCGGTCCAGAGAATTCGGAAGATGATGGCGGTTTCTTCACAAGTTGTTTTGCAGCAGCAACTTCCGCTTTCAACGCTATTACAGCTAATTCTACTTTTGACTTTCGTCATCTCTGTAAAGAAGAAAATATTAGTATTTGATATGAGAAATACTTTTCGAGAAAAAAAGAATGGAAAAGAATAGAAAGCATTCAAGAAAAATATTTAAGATGAATTTTGGGAAAAGACACGGGGGTATATAATATGAGAAGAATTGAAGAAATAAAATAATGAGGATGAGTATTAGGGCTGGGAAATTTGAAGAAAAAATCGGGAGGAGAGAAATGGATGAGATGATGAGGGTGATGTTAGAAAGAAAAGAGAATGGATGAAAGCGAAAATGAGGCGAGTAAATGATCAAAGGAAAGTTTAGAAAGACGTGAATACTTATGGAGATGCGGGGTGAGTGAGATGGTAGTAAAAGGGAGAGGAGAAGATAGATGGAAAGTCATGCGATTGCGAGACAGGGACATGGATGTGCAGATCCGTCGGGAAGAGATAAAGAAGTCGAGGTCGGGGAGAAACTATTGCTAAAGGGAGAATAAGAGGAGAAGGGATTCTGAAATATATAAACGAATGAAAAAGGGGCGAAGGAAAAAGAATGAATATGATTGGAAGGTAGAGATGCGGAAATGAGGAAAAAGCAAATAAATACTGGTTGAACGAAGAGCAAAGAAAGTGTAAGTTGTGCATGAGGGAGTTGGAAAATTTAGAGCATTTGTGGAAAGATTGCGTGGAATTAGAGAGAAGGAATGGAAAGATGGAAGATTTATTGAGTGAGGATGAAAAAGGGTATGATTGGATAATGATGGTGGGAAGGAAGAGGATGGAAAAAGGGAGTAATAGAGAGTATGAAGAAATGAATGGGGAATTATACATATAAGAAATTATACATATAAATCTGACTAATTCAGGAGAAATGTAAAAATGTTTACAATAATTTATATTATCGTCAATTTCTTATATGTTTAATTGAATGTCACACTGAAGATGACACGATAAATGTGTCGAAACGTTTGCAAATAATTTGATTCAATTCCGAAAGATTATATAATAATTTCGCAAAAATATCCAGCGTTGGCTTTTTATGCTCTTTAGTATTAAAAATGGTATTTATTGATTAAAATGCTTGTATTCAATACATAAGCTGAAAAGATAAGCATATTAAAAATTACAATTAATTACGTGAATACAATTTTTTTTAATGAATACAAAAGTGTATTTGTCATTATTCCGCTTTTTGCGAAAATTATGTTCCATGTAATATTAGGATATCCAAACAGGTGGAACTAAACGCGCAGAAATGCTGAAATCTAGTAAAATTTTAATTAATTTTGTCTTTCGCGTTTCCGTATTTTCGCGCTTCATGTAATGATACTCTCATGATTGTTTGCTAATCACGTGATTAAAACAGCCAATCAGGATTCGACATATAGAGTTGTGAAGCCTATTAATTTTATAAAGCTGTGAAGGTGCGTATACAGAGTCCGATTTTGCAAATTGGTTCTTCAAAAATTATAATAAATAAAATATGTGCACGTTAATTGCATTAGAGTACACATTGGGTGAGATATTAGAACAAATTTTTATTTTGCTTTTTTTTTCAAAAAAATTGTTCTGTTAATAAATCTTCAGGAGCTTTTTCTTATTACAAATATTGCAATTAAAATACGATTCAATCCAATATTTTCATCATAATTTCAGCATAAAGAAATTCGTTTTCTACTAGAAGTTTCCACTAACTATCTTGTCGACTCTTTCATTTTTGATTAAAAAAATCGACGATTAAGCAGAAATGCCAACAGCAATTTAATATTCTCAATTAATAATGTTTCCTCTCTCTTCCTCTTTTGAGACAAACTATTTAGTTCTCATGTTGGCAATTATGATAATTGAGTTAACCATAAGTTAATCAAAGTTGGTGTAAGAAATATTTTTAAGTCCGATATCACCACTCGGACTAAGCTAATTGGACGATTAAATTTCAGTATTGTCAATTACAATATTTGAAAACATAACCTAATTATTTGGCAGCTGTGAAGAACGATGTGATAATAACAGCAGATCCTCATTAGTCGTAAATTGTAATATTGTATACATCACTCATACATTTATATGCCACATCAGAATTAAATTCTATATATATCCACACATTATACAATGTACATATAATTTTAATATTGCATATAAATGAACATAGAGAATCTCTGAGCATAAATCGAATTTCCTGCATGATCATATTAACTCAGAGAGTGTAAGCATCTTATACATTGGGAATAAAAATCTGTAATATCGACCTTGATTAACTTCAGCCTTCGCTCCAGCATCCCCTTAAAGAAAAACGTAAATCACTTTTCTTCTCGAAACTCCTCTAACGATGCACTTTAGATTAACAACGGTAGGACGCTATAAAAATTGTAAATCTCGCGTGAGACATTGCAATTAATTTTTGCATCCTAGACAAAGGGCACAGCGCCTTTTTTCGGGGTATAAATAAAGGTATCGCGGAAGCGCAGAGCGTCAGTATAAAACTCAAAATCACCCGGCTCACGTGAAGTTCGCGAGTTAAATGCGGGCAGTGGAAATCCTACCAGAATCCGCGATAATCATGCTAGTTCGTGTTTTAATATAAGTGCGAAGAGAAAAAGATAAATTGTGGGCAAATCGTCATTGCGATTACCAAGCATACGCCACTGCGACTGTCCTTTTGGCGCTCTCTGTGGACAACGGATCTCCTCGGTTACACACCAACCGATAGCTACCCGAGATCTCGTGGACAGCCAGTAAGTCGCCCTGCCATTCCTTCCGATTCATCCCCACGTCTTCCCTGGAAACACATATATATACACACTTATACGCGTTTCCGACGGAATATATATTTTACCCTTCGATTGTAGTGCTCACTAGTACGTCCATTAGAAAACAGGGACTTTTTACGTCTGAAGGAGTAGACGGAACCGTCCCCTTGATCAAGCCACAATCGTGCCGCCACAACCGACCGACGACTAATTTCTCGAGGTCTCCTACTCACTAACATCAAAACAGACACAACCTTTAGATCTCACCTCTCCCCCTGTCATCGATCCCGCCATCCGAGAAATCTTAAACTATTCCCTTCCTCCTCTCGAGGAATTCCCTCCTCCTCCTTCTTTCGAGGGACGATTCTCTCGCCCTCCTTCTTTCGAAGAAGGATTTTCTTTCCCTTCTCTTTTAGATCCCAACTCCTCCTTCTTAATCGAATCTCGAACCGATCGACTGGGATCGGTTATTTAGACTATATTTGTCCCCCTCCAACGAAAGGGATAGAATAGTCACAGTCTATATCTCAGGAATCCCACCCTTTACACCGTCCTGTACAAGCACCTCATCCCGATGAGCTCCTGCACCACTTTCTTCGCCTCCAATAACTTTTTTTTCTTCTCACACGCACGTACGCACGCACGCATGCACGCACGCACGCACGCACGCACGCACGCATACGTACACCTCCATAACGTATTGAACATATGTATAAGGATAAAATTTCTTATTTTTATGTAAAAAAAAATTTATTATGTATAAACATTTTATTTAACCTTAATATTCCTTTTTTTAAGGTAGTATAAAAGAAGGGCAACGAGCCAATGACGCAAATAAAAAATTATAATTCAGCTAAGAAAACTTAATACAAAAACATTTAAAATACAATAAAATGAAACAAACGTTTCAACTCCAATTGAGTCATTTTCAATGCCATCATACAATAATATAAATGTCGTTCTAAATTGAAAATTAATACATAATCTTACAATATTCTTAAAATTAACAAATAATTCTTTCCTCTTTCGGTGTAATACGCTGTGAGTCATTTTTATCAAGAATTAACAAATGACTTTGTTATGACTTTGTTAATTCTTGATAAAAATGACTCACAGCGTATTACACCGAAAGAGGAAAGAATTATTTGTTAATTTTAAGAATATTGTAAGATTATGTATTAATTTTCAATTTAGAACGACATTTATATTATTGTATGATGGCATTGAAAATGACTCAATTGGAGTTGAAACGTTTGTTTCATTTTATTGTATTTTAAATGTTTTTGTATTAAGTTTTCTTAGCTGAATTATAATTTTTTATTTGCGTCATTGGCTCGTTGCCCTTCTTTTATACTACCTTTGCTTATTACTACAGAGCCTTTTATATTACTTTTAATTTTCTTTTTTTAATTATTAATAAGCAAGTTAGTATATTTCCCTAGCTGTCATTTATTGGATTCACTTCCCTTTAATCACCTGAGATCGCACGAGGTCCAGTCCCGGGTCAAAAGGATTAAGTTCCTTGACCTAAAAAGTAGGACCGACGTTTGCACTGTCCCTTGGAACATAGCGTCCCTTCGTTGACCCATATTCCGGGACCGAAAAGATACGTGCGACTTACAGATATTCGCCTCTGTGCGTATACCTGCGAGATGGAGTCTAGCCGTCCTTCCATACCCTCTCCATTCTCCCTCATTGTCTCCTTCACTGAATTTCTAAAAGTTTGGACGTAACAATATAAAATATTGCAAAATTTAACTTAGCGCCAGTGTTATGCCCATTTCTACCAACGTAAATTAACTTTAATCTCGGTTTAACTTACTCTTTGTCTTTTTCTAATCTTTAGATATAGCATAGTAAAGATAGTATTAGGTTTTGCTTTTTAATTTGGTACAGTAATTTTTTCATAAAAAGATGATAATTACTTGGAGCCAAGTCGAGGCTATACGGCGATGATTGAAAATGTTCCATTTGAATTTGTTCAAAAGGTTTTGGGTTAGCTGAGCACTGTGAGGGCGAGTGTTGTCATGCAAAAACACAACCCCGGACATCAGCAAATCACGACGTTTGTTTTGGATAGTTCGTCTCAGTTTTTCAAAGTCTTAATAGACTTGAGAAGTGATCGTCGACAACATTCCATAAATTCAACAAGCAAAATCCCCTTACTCATCTTTTTTTTAGTATAGAGGGTAAAAAACGATTGGCATATTATTACTGATTGGTTTTCATTAATTCATTACGATCAGAATCGACATTTCGACAGCTCGAGAGGTTGGAAATTTTCCTCGATTTGAGAACAATGTAACTGTCCACAAATTCCGTACTGCTCCGACTTGGCTCCAAATGATTACTATTTGGGTACCTATTATGGAAATTTTGCAATTCCGATTGGAAATGCAAAATTCCGACCGCGATTCCGTTCATATGTTTTTGCTATTTATGATTTGCGAGCGGAATGGACTTTCCGCCTATTTCTCTAGATCTGGAATGAACCGAACGAGAGCAATGAAATTTTTCGACCAATCACAATGTAAGTCTAAGAAAAATCGATAGATTCAAAATGATATACTGTAAAAACGTGTGAATAGTGAGTTGAAAGTGGAATTTCATTGAACATTTTTAAGATTCTAATAGCAATCCGCAGAAACAAGCAAGATCGAAACGAATTAGTAGATGTATTGGTACACAACCTTTCAATTATTTCGTTTATCTCTAAATGAATTATTTATTATGAACAGTCGGATTGTTCCCAAATCGATCGGAAAGTTTCCGATACCTCTCGAGCTGTCGAAATGTTAATTCCAATCGTAATAAATTAATGAAAACCAATCAGCAATAATATACTTCGTTTCTTACACTATATACTAAAAAAAAGATGACTAAATATGGTATAACATGTTTTTATTGGCTGCTACAGCCAGTCCGTGTACTCGTCTGCAGCGCGCCGAGAGTGAACGAGATAGCGAGCTCCTTCTCACACTAATCGTTTGACCGAAAATGCTTTCTCGGTAATCTCGGCTACTCGGCAGCCCTAGACATCAATACGCGGCGGAGGGTATTCTAAATAACATATAAGTTTTAATAACAATAATTTGTAACAATAATTTAATAACAATAATATTTTAATAACAATAAATTGTAGTACTCCTTCAGTACAGTGTACTCCTTCCATTAATCCAGAATAGTATAAATCATGTTAAAACGCAACAGTTTATAAGATATTTAATTGTTTACGATTTTTCATGCGTGTTATATAGTATACCCCTCCTTCGTAAATTCGAGTAGGAAGAATAGTTCAGTAGAAGTAAAATTTTATCGGAAAAAAATTATAAATCAGTATTTCTTTTCACAAAAGTCTCGAAAGATCATCAGGAAAAAAATGCGTATGTTTGAGATTCGAGAGTTGTGAAGAAAATATGTGAAAAAATCGAATAATTGCGAACAGCACGTTTTTCACTTATAAAATTCATTTTCATTTCATTTTCAAACAATCGCACAATAATTTACAAGGATGATTTTTCTTCTTCAAGAGTTGCACTATACTTAATATCAAAACGATTTTTTGCAGTTAAACTATTATAAAACGACTTTGAAAAATGGGTATCTTTTTTCGTATAAAAAAATGGAATAATTCCGTTAATATGCATCATATCTTTTTCGGTGTTTTTAATTTTTTTTTTCTACTAATAGACCGATTTTAATGTTCCACTTCCAACAAGTTTTAGTCGCTCATTATTCGTTCAAAAGTTATTAACAAAAAAAGTTCAACCATATAACGAAGATTATAACGAAGATTCCCTGCTTTAGAATATATTTAATAGTCGTGCACTGTAATATGTAGGGGATGTCGTGCCGACGACTGCGATTTTGACATATGTCATCGAGATCATGACTCTGAAAGACATCCAACAAGTTTTAGGTGGCTTTCACTTTTGACTCTTTCACCCCCCCCCCCCCCTCCCTTCAAGGGCGCATGACTCATACATCTCTTCGAAGTCGTGTAGGGAGGGAGGGGGGAGTGAGAATCGTGCGCCTCTTTACAAGAAGGAAGGGGAGGTAAGAGTCGAAAGTGAGAATCGTGCGCCCTTTTGCAGGTTGGAAGGGGGGGGGGTGAGAGTCGAAGATGAGAGTCGTGCGCCCTTTTGCAAGGAGGAGAGGGAGCTGGAAAGTCATATTCCCTTAATCAATTCACCTCATACCTTTCTCACTGCCCAGAGTTTATCTTTTCAGGTAAAGCAGTAAAATAATTACTAATTTTAACTGTTAATAACTTTTTAATAACTTATAATGACGGCTAAAACTTGTTGGAGGTCAGTCAGTCATGATTTTGACAACATATGTCAAGGTTAATGTCATTGGGGCTGGTTTCCCTCATCACCATAATTATCTCGTAAACAATTAAATATGTCGTAAACTGTTGTGTTTTAACATGATTTATACTATTCTGGATTAATGGAAGAGATACACTATTACTATTTATTAAAACTTATATGTAATTTAGAATGCCCTCCACCCCTTATTGATGCCTAGGGCCGCCGAATGGCCAAGATTGCTGAGAAAGCATTTTTTCCAGATGTGTTTGCTAATTCGCGTTGACTGACATGAATTTACTTCAACTGCTGCGAGAATGTTGTCACTGTTATCATTATAACTACTGGATTTTCTCTCCTTTTAAAAGAATTATTTACTACTTAATGTGAGAAAATTTAGAGCGAAGAATACGAGAAGCTTGTGCTAGCATAACTCCAAAAATGTTGTTAAAGAGTTATACAAAATTTATAAGAATGAATTAATAAGTTTTTGAATGTGAATGGACAGATCGAACATTTAATACAAAAAAAAGAACAGAAAACAATTAAGTCTTTTATTTAATTTATGCTTTTATCATTAGTTTGAAAGTACTCTACTTTAAAGTTTAAATGTTTATAACTATTGATACAGGCATTTTCGAAAGAAATATTTCAAACCAAGTTTACTTATTTTTTTCCTCATAGAATCCAACATTTTATAGGGGGTTCCATTTGGAACTTTGATGTTATTCGTATGTGCGTGTGTGTGTCCGTGTGCGTGTGCGCTCCCCTTCAAGAGGGGACGGGAGCGAATTTTTATTTATATAGTTAGAAAAATCCCTTGAATATATGAAACTTTCTCATGAACAACTTTCTTGATAGGACAAATATTTTTAGAGTTATCAGCTTATAACACTTTATCACCCTGTATATCACTGGAGTTAAAAGTAAAAGAAATTTTTATGATATAATAATTTTTATGTAATTATTTATCTTTGAAGAACAAAATTATTATTATTTGAATCAGAACAGAAATATCTCAAATAAAAATATTTTCAAAGAAAATTTAAAGTTACTATTACTTTTTTGTGATATATATTGTCTGCAATATATGTGTAACATCTCAATTTAGATCGTAAATATATGTTTTACAGAAAAATATTACCAAAGATATATAATAAACAACATACGTTTAGATCTAGATTGAGATGTTACACATATATTGCAGATAATATATACCACAAAAAAGTAATAGTAACTTTAAATTTTCCTCGAAAACATTTTTATTTAAGGTATTTCTAATATAGGAGTATTTCTGTATTAGTAATATTTTTATTTAAGGTATTTCTAATATAGGAATATTTTAAGCACCTCTAGAGTATTGTTTTTTTGTAACTTACGAATCATCAATTTTCATTTAAGACATTCCTTCTCGATACGAACTTGTATAATAACCCTCTTCGATACGATGCCCTATAAATATAGTATTCATAATTAATATTCTTTATAGATCTGTCCACTTTTCTTTGTCGGAACAGCACGTAAACTAAATTTGTGTATCTTTACTAATTTACCATTCTCTGAAATAAAAAATATTAAGTAAAAAATAAGTATCTCTTTTGCGAAACTAATTTACTTTTACGATTAAGTAATACGAATGTATAAATTGTATACGACTCATAAATTCTCCAAAATTTTAAATAATAATGCTTTCTTTTGTTACAGGTACGATTCGCGTAAATATACAAATGCTGTTCAAATTCAACTTCCTAATATGCAACAACGTGAGATTCTATTTGATTATGCTTTATTATATTTATCATAAACATATAATATTAAAAAAAATCTCCAAAATTAATTTTATAGGAATATGAATTGCTCTTTGGCAAAATACATACATGTGAATTGTCACTTAGTGACAATTGAAAGTATTTTTTCCATTATTTCTTTGTATACAATATTTCTTTAATGTGCCATTTTTTGGAAAAGAATATTTTATAGAAGAAAAGAGTATTTTATAATTCCACCATTATTAATTGAACATTCATGCCATTTATTAAATAAGTTTTGTCAAACTGTTATATACAAATTTTTATTATATTTGTAATTTTTATTACAATATATTTGTAAAAAGCATAATCTATCGGTGTTCCACCGCATAGAAAATTACTTTTTGTTTTACAAATAAAAAGATTTGTCTTTTAATGATTACGCTTATCTTTCAAGTAAAAATTACAGATATAATTATAGATGTTCATTACGGTCTGATAGAAATGAAGATATGATATATGACAAATATATCCTGCATGTATAGATATTATATACATATGTACAGCGTGTTCCAAACCATCCGTACTAACTTTTTTTTTCCAAAAATGGCCAGTAAAAAATGGTGAGAAAAAAAATTTACCAAAACCTATGTGAACTACCTAGTGGTGATATTTTGATTTTCCAAAATCTATCGAAAGTAGGGTACACTTGGATTAAGTCTGAAATTATAAATGGGAAATATAGGTCGACTAGAAGATCATTGGATATCCTTTAAGAGAAACAACTTTCTGTTTAAATTCTTTTTTGATATCACTTAAGGTTTTCGAGAGTAAAAGAAAACGTCAAATTAGTCCTTCCATTTCTTGATGAGGGTGGATGTAATGAGTACGGTAGTATGATAGTTGTTTCTTAAAATTTTCAACGTAGTCATACAGCTTAATAAAATCAATTGAAATTTTTCTAATAGATTACTAAGAATTAACGGTTACAGTAGCAAGAACATTAACTCTAACTTCGCTCACACAGGTCGCCTAATATGAACATTTTGCTGTGGCTACACAGCTGAGTTCTACAAATACAATTGTTCCAGACGCTGGAAAACATGATGAGAAAGATGATCATAAAGAGAATATTGTTCAGTATAAAGACATTCAGTACCTTTGTTATTCTGTCGACATTCTCTAACACTTAACATGTCAAATTTTGTTTCTTGGTTTGAAAAAGGCGTAATTATCGAAAAAACAAACAAATGTCGGAAAATAATTGACAAAATGATATTCACAGCAAAAAACCATAAAATATTAATCAGTATTAAATAACCGATTATTACTTTGTAAGTGTTATTTAAATATATATTCGGACGTTTGATAATGCACACTTAACATAGAACTTAACATAGATTTAGAACAAAGAACGTTATGATTAGAGTGTGTTCAAGGAGACTAATTTATGTCATTCTATCCTTGTTTTTTATCAAATGAACAATGAAGATAGAATGATATAAATATCGCTAACAGCTCCCCGAACCAGTAATGGCAGATATGCCCTACACTCGCGCATGCGTAGAGTTTTTTAGCGCCAATAACTATTCAATTTGTTCGTAAAACTGGCGTCTTTAGTTGCCCCAAAGAAAAATGGAATTATAAATATATGGAAATTAGATATACCTCTTTAGTGCACGTCGCTAATTGGCCAATTTAATATAATATATTCTCATTAGTAAAGCAGTAAAAAATTACACTCTCCAAAGAGTGGATGTATGTCTATCAAGCTAGAATAATAACATGAGCATAATCACATGAGACACACGGAGGATTTAGTGCTCTTTTTGTACTAATTTGTTGCTCTAATCCCGATTTTGTTGCTCTAGCCGTTTAGTAAGAAATCATTTTTTTGCCTTTAATAAAGTCAGTTAGAATACACATTAAAAAAAAAAATAATAATAAAAATAATCACGCTATAATTTAGTGCTAATTATGTGTTTTTAACATATCCTAGTTCCAATTTTGATGCGTTATCCTTCACGCATGAAACAATCACAAAACATGTGTCGCACAAGAAAAAAATACTAAAAATAATAGAGATATAAAAAAAATACTCACGTTACAATTTAGTGCTAATTATGTGCTTGTAACATAAACTAGTTTAAATTTCGGAGCGCTACTCTTTACGCAAAAAATCACATTGGGGGAAAACAATCTCTACATCATATATGTCTCTTTTGCTGTAAAACCAATCAGCAGAATTTCATAAAATTCTGTGAAATATCATGCACTATCCCACAAAATGTACTGCATGAAATCCCTCTGCCTAGAGGTAGTTCATAATATTATAGCAAAAATAAAACGTTATTTTTTAAATTTTCGTTATGAATAACTTTTTAACAAATAACGAGCGACGTCTAAAACCTGTTGGAGATCATTCAGAGTCATGTCTTTGACATATGTCAAAGTCACTGACATTATCTATAAATATTTATCATTTAATGTATTAATATTATGTAGTTATTTTTAACAAATTTTAGTAAAAATATAAAGATATTTATATAATCAAGGTATATTATAAATAAAAGATAAAGACATTGATCATTATTATAAATAAATTATTGTTTTTTTTTTTAATATTGTACATTTATCCTTTTTATCAATTAACTTTTTAAATGTCATGTATGTATTGTATACGTATATCTAAATGTAAAATGCATGACTATAATAGATAAAAAAATAGGAATAGATTTTATTTATATTTGTTGTATATATTTTGAATACTGTAGTAAATGTGGTTGAACTTTATGTGTTTCCTGTACTAATGTGACATGCGATGTTATATCGTTGTATCGAATCCAGTGTCCAAAAAAGAATACTAGTGCCATAAAGTGACCAATGCTTGCATTAGACAATCTTTGGATGCTGGGTCCTGCATAATCAATCAAGCCTATTATTCATTATATAAAAAATATATTTTCATTATCAAGATTTATGAATTCACTGGGTATGTCTTTTAATAGTATTACAGTAATAGTATTTAGTAGTATTATCATAAATAAACATTAAATAATACAGTAATTCCTGAAAAGGATTAAGATTAAACATAATTAATTTTTTGTATATAATATCAGTATTTAGATATGTAGATAAATGGAAGACTATATTTTGAGAATGGATTATCTTGGATAATTTTAGTTGATATAGATAACACAAATAAATGAGGAAAGTGCCGTTTTTAATCATAGTAGATTTTGCCTAATAATATTTTTCTATGAAAATTTATAATTTCCAATTCATGCCTACTATAAAATTCTTTCGGTTTTAGTTGATATAGATTAGTAAGCAGAAGTTAATAAGCGAATTTAAATCACGGTTCAATTATTTTTGCCTGATGTTTTTCTCGGTCTACTTTATTTTATTTCTGTATCTATAAAAATTTATATTTACTAAATAATGAAATATAATTTTAAATAATAAAATATTTAAAATAATAAGTAGGACCTTGAACATTTTATAATGAAATAATAGCAAATTGTTTTAAAGATAGTTAATAAGATAAAATTATTATTTTTATGCATATTTGTTAATGTTATACAAATAAAATAAAAATCTATGATAAAATATGTGTATGTACAATATATTTTAATACAGAGCAAAAAATATACTTATACCTGGCAAAGATATTTCTGATTTTTCTATACCACTGCAGTTTTTTCTTGCAACATTGTATTCCTTCACGTAGCATGACATGCAATTTTGTAACGTTTAAATAATTCAACACTTGATAATATATCGCTTCCTATCTGGATTATAATTAATTTTTTCTCACGTGGATATCCTTTTTTTATTACAAGAAGACACTTCCTCAAAGTTAGGGGATTTTTCAAACAGTATACTAGCTAAATGACTCACAGTAATTTCGCAATCAATTATACTACATTTTGTATACGTAGTATGTTTAACGGGAAATATTATGAACAAAATTTGTGTGCGTAGTTGGTATGTATGCGTTCTTATACCTTTATTTATGATATCAAATATTATATCAAACAATGTTACAGTACTCCGTAGTTCATGCATCTATCATTACGAAACAAATATGATAAAAATAAATTAGCATAAATTTATTTTGGGAAAAAGTCTATATATGAAATAATTATCTATTTTATTTGATAATATATTAAGGAAAAAAAAATTTTTATCGTAGAAATAAAATTCTAATACGTAGTAGAGTAAAAATAAAAATATAATGTAAAATTTGACAATTGTAAAAAGTTAATTAATTTATAAATAGCCAATATTAGCATACCAAATATAAACATTTCCATGTGTTATGTCAATACAACTTTGTTATTGAGAAACGTATCTTGTTTCTCAATAGAGGATAATTAAGAGATGCAATCAGCATTATTTATATAAAAATGCTATCAAAAGCACATGTGTTAGTAATGTGTTAACATGTGGAAATAATTTGTTTGTTTAATTTAATAAACGTAAGGATATATCACTGCCATTTTTCGAAATATGTATGTTATTATTTTTTTTATAACAAGGAATTCTCAATAGTTCGTATATTTTACCCTCAATACTTTGCTACATGTTTTCCGCTTTTTTGTTTAGCCAATCCTCGCCAGTTTTCAATTTCGCTAGAAGCTATTAACATATGATATACTTTTTTTTTTATAGCACATTTTTACAAATTCTTCGTTCACCATAGCCTTCTTCATTATCAAATGGTAATAATCATTTTTGCATACAGCATACAGATGTGTAGACCAATTGGTACACCACCATTCCTATAAGCTGGACACGACACATTGATTAAATCTTGATTTATTAAAATTTTATTATTAATTTCTGCAGTTCTATCTTGAGAAATTAATATTTAAAATGTATCAATCAAAAAAGGAAAATTAACTTCTGTTAATGAACTGATTCTGTTTGTGAACGAATATTTTTCTCATTGTCAATACATTTCAACACATCCTGCTTCAACAATTTTTATCTTACCTTTAATATAATTTAGATGCGTTTCAATAAATTCGTAATCACTGTTTAGAATGTTTTAATACATTATTTTTAATTTTATTAAATTTTCTTTCGACTGGCATTTGGAGTGCATCATTTTACAATTTGAAATTGATACTTAAATAATCTAATATCTGTGTAATTTTTTACATTTTTAATGAAAATTCATTGCAATAAATTCTTGTTTTAGACAATAATTTGATGTAAAATTGTTTATCCGTCTTCTTCGAGAAGTTGGAGAGTAAAATTATCGAATCTCTACAATGTGTTTAATGGTTTATACTTTTTAACGTAATTGACATTGGTTTATTCCATGTTATTAACTGATTCATTATTAAAAAGCACAGTGTTTCTTATAAGAAAAGCATTACGTCTCTTTCTTAAAATGCGATTTGCAAATATTTATGTTGCCTTCGTGCTATTATTTTGTCTGATTCCATTTGTACAAAATATTCTTTATACTTAGTTTTTATTAGAACCATACAAAGCAAGATGACAAATGTTTCGATATCATTTTCAAATTACAGTTAGGAATAGTTAATGTAGATAACTGAATGAATGTGTAAGAATAAGAGAGAGAGAGAGAGAGAGAGAGAGAGAGAGATAGAGAATTCGAATGTATACTGCAGGCGTGTATACTGTCGTGTTACTGTTGAATCTAACGGGTAGACTCCCGCATGCATCGGTGTGCGCGCCACCCCTGCTTATCTTCCATACTTGACTTGTGATACGCCAATTATTTCTCTTTTAAAAACTAAGCTTCGGACATGTTTTTGCCAAAGAAAAAATCGCCTCAGAATGCGGCCAAGAATATGTCCCTTTAAGGACAAAAGGTTATTTTGAATCATCCTGTAGAATAAAGATTATATGTTTCACGGTTTTTCTGAATGTCCAGATCCATTCTTGGAATGCCAACGTTTCGTGAACGTTGCAATCCATTTCATCAGGGCGTAGCGATACTGAGTTGTTCCTCCGGGCTCAGGATACTCGCTCTTGGAAAGAATCAACTCCTTTTTCTGCACCATCTGAGCGAATAGACAGAGTTTTAGGAACTATAAACTTTAACATTCCTCGATCGCTGAAATTTCATTGAAGTTTTATTGCAAAAATAAGTATTATTGATTAATATCATATTTTAAAGGATACATTTAAAATTATAATAAAAGAAAGTTTTCTTCATAAATTCGAGAACTTTTATGATTCTTTCATACGGTCACCTATCCGAATACCAATTTCTACTTATTATGCTTGACCCTGTAATCGTACGGGAACTGCTCTTTCGAAGAACCGCGAACTATAATGCTAATCGACGTATAATTATATATCTGATCAAAGATGTGAAAAAAATGGAATACGTTTAGAAAAACTAATTAATGTTAAATATAATTGGCGTAATGGGTATACAAATTAGGTCCATTTTTTGTGTTCAAAAATGCATTTATTTCAAAACAAAATGAATGAACAGATTAATTAAAGTATTGTCCATCGCTGGCTACTACTTTTTCCCATCTCTCAAGCAATTTTCGAATTCCATTTCGAAAAAATGACTCGTCTTTGGAAGCGATCCAATTTTGGAGAAGTGAACCAGTGATTTCCCAAATCGTGCTGCATCCTTCGGAACAATCAGTAATCAGAAGGAGCAATGTCCAGAGAATACGGCGGGTGCGGTAAAACATCCTATTTGAGCGTTTCCAAATATTTTTTTAGGACTTTTGCGACATGAGGCCGAGCGTTGTCATGAAGAAAAATAACTTTATCATGTCTTTGCTCGTATTCCGGCCGTTTTTCTCGCAATGCACGGCTTAAACGAATCAAGTGTAGCCGATACCGATCGCCTGTAATAGAATCGCCAGGTTTCAGCAGCTCATAAACAACTCTCTTTTGGTCCCACAGAGCATGATTTTCGAACCATGAATATTCGGCTTTGATGTTGATGTTGAAGTCGATGGCAACGATTGACCGGGCTTAGCATAATATTTTTTCTTTTTGGGATTGTCGTAGAATATCCACTTCTCATCTCCAGTCACAATCCGATGCAAAAAAACCTTTTTTTTGTTGTCTTTGAATCAGCTGTTCGAAAGTGAAAAATCGCCTTTCAACGTCTCTCGGTTTCAGTTTATGAGGCACCCAATTCCCTTGTTTTTGAATTATTCTCATGGCTTTCAATCATGCAGAAATGGCTTGTTGAGTTATTCCTAATGATTCTACAAGCTCCTCTTGCGTTTGACTCTGATCTTCTTCGAGTAATACCTCTAATTTTTTGTCTTCGAATTTTTTTGGCTGTCCAGAGCGAGGCTTGTCTTCAACGCTGAAATCTCCATCCTTGAAACGTCGAAACCATTCTCTACATGAGCTCCTCAGTTGGAGCAATGTCACCATAAACTTCGACAAGCATTCAGCTGCACTTTTCTTCCAATTAAAGCAGAAAATTAGAACCTCCCGCAAATGTTGCTTGGTTAATTTACATAAAATTCGACATTTCAAACACAGTAAAAATCAAGGTTTTTGTATGAAACTCAAAGCGATATAAACTGAATATTATTAGCAGATGTCTAACTTTTCTGAAAACGCCAAAATCAGCTGTCACTATGAACCATTCACAACAGCCGGAGCCATCTTTTGGAAAACGGACCGAACTAATTTGTACTCCCAAATGAAGATATCTATGATAATAATTTGTCTTTAATAATATTCTAAAATATTATTTCTTTAAGCTGAAATAATACTAATCGCTCTAATGATATATGTATTTTTTACTCTAATAAATTTTTTTGTAGTAAATATTAATTGCTAAAAATAATTCTATGTATATATCAACTAAAATGAGAACTGAACAATAATCATGTTGACAGTATCGATCGAACAGGAATGCTGAAGTTTATAGTTTCCAAAATTCTGTCGATTCGTTCAGATGGCGCAGAAATAGAACTTGACTTTTCATAGCAGATTGTCCATAGTCTGTTTGGACCATTCCCTTTATATTACGCTGCTTGTTAGCGAAATGAGTTCTTCCACTTCTCCGCTTCCCCCCCCCCCCACAATTCTCTTCTTCCCTTCACCATTCCAACAAGCAGCATAATATAAAGGAAATAGAGGAACAGTTCAGTATCAGGCTACACTTTGCCTTGGTAAAATGGACTGCAAGGTTCACGAAACGTTGGCATTCCAAGAATGGATCTGAATACGGAGGAAACCCGTGAAACGCATAATCTTTATATAGAAAGCATCCGTAAAAGCCTCAAGAATATTATTTATATAGAATCTTAATAGATAAATGTTAAATTCAAAAGTACGCATAATACTATTTACATATCTATTATTTCTTTTAGTTGCATTTTTGCCTTTTCAAATTGTATTATTTTATCAGATGATGAACCTTCTGTTTCATTTTGTGCTACAAGTAAAATGTCCTTTATGATTTCTCGAACTTTTGCAATATCAGAACATTTTATTAATTGTCCTATTGTAGCAAAATAAAAAACTTTTATCCGTTTTGGTAAATTTTTTAAAAATATGGCATACAATTTAATGAAATGTGGTACCTCTATCCGA
Source organism: Acromyrmex echinatior (assembly GCF_024713525.1). Taxonomy (NCBI): domain Eukaryota; kingdom Metazoa; phylum Arthropoda; class Insecta; order Hymenoptera; family Formicidae; genus Acromyrmex; species Acromyrmex echinatior. Next base: position 5,768,359 of record NC_141858.1, on the reverse strand, counting down.
AACGTAGCAACGAGATAGTAATTGATTTCTGCAAGCTTTTGCATATTCTTCAATAGTTTTACAGGCTGTAAAGTATCGCACAACTACTGTTAATAGTACTCTACTGAAATATGTAACAATTCTATGGATATTTGGTTGCTCCTTAGTCATTCCATAAACCAAAAATGAATCATGTTTGTGTGATGGATTTCAAAGAGCATTTAAGCAACGATAAACTGTTCTCCATTGCAGTTAACTACAATAAGGTATAAAAAAATATATTTGAATAAATGATATTCGTTTCTGTATTTTTTTTTAACGATACTTCCTGTTGCATCTATATAAATATAGCTCGGATGTTTTGTCGCGTAATCACGAAAAATGTGATGATTAGTCCAGTAATGAATATAACAGGGATCTAATCCGATTATGAATGATGTTTTTAAATATTCTCTATTTCATTAAGTAGACTGCTATCGGATCTTGATGTAAATATTGAGCATTATTAAATTCAGTTTTAGCTGTGGCGAGGCATATAAATGACGAGATTCAGAATCTCATTAGTTCTTCCGCTTTTTCGGCACGATATATGTATTTAATTTATAAGTATTAGAGTACTAATATAAATTATCTCAACCACATTTTGCTTCTCCGCTTACTGTTTCTTTTACTATGCAATAAAAATATAAATTTTTAAATCTGTTTTGACTTGTATAGTACAATGCAAAGACTTACCAATTAGGTACTTATAGAAAGTAATTGAGATACGTTATAATAAATGTATATGACATTGTAATATAGTAATGAATTTTAAAGTTACAGAAAAGTATTGATTGTGTACATTGCAAAAACAGTAGGTATTGTTAATAGACTATATATGAAATATATATATATATATATATCTTTGAACAATTATTTTTTATATATTTTTCTATATATTTTTACTATGTAATATTAATTTATAGTGTATTTTATGTTGACTGAGATGTAAAAAATATATATATAAATTTAAGAATAAAAATTAAAATAGTAATTTATAATAAAAATAATCAGATTACATACATTTATGTAATCTGACGTAGCATCTGTTGCAATATAATTATTCTTAAAGTTGAAACCACACTTCAAATTTGTACTTTCATATTTTTTTCTGTAATAACAGCTTGCCACGTGCCTAGAAAAGGCACTTTTCACTGTCTGTAGCTTGCATTACATTTTGTCTTTGCAGTTCGAGTATTGTACGCGTATGTATGATTAATTGTAATATTTTCAAATTCAGCAGTGAACATTGAAAACATAAAGTTTATAGTCTGCAAATTTTCAATAAGTAAATTGTCACATATTTCAGTATCACTTGTATTTGTTTCATATATAATTGAAACATTTGAATCAACATGTGTTACTGTTGTGTGTTATACAACAGTTTCGTTCTTCCATTTTCAATTTTTCAAGATTTCTTTATCTTCGAACGTTGTCACGATTATTATTACGAATGTGTACAACGAAACAGGCAAAATTGTTTCTTTCAATTCATGTGATCAATAGAACAATTTAGATACTCACAAGATACAAAAAGAGCATAAAGAGCCACACCACAGGTTATAATTTGTGATATTTACTTATTATTATATAAATTAAAACATTAAACGTTTCGGCCACATTCTGGCCATCTTCAGTAATACAATAGTCTTCATAAACCGCAAAAATACATTTAGTTGAAATTAAATTCAACAGTCCATTGTTGTAATAAAAATGACATGTTCTTTTTAGTGTGCAGATGCTTCGTACAAAATGTTATAACGCCCATAGTCATATCAAGAAGTGTAGAACAAGAATTTCCAGATTCTAATTAAATTTAAATTTATATGTCATTAATTTCTCCTATTCGAATATAAAGAATTATAATCGTTACCTGTTTTACAGCCAAAAAACTAAGCGAAGAATATCAAATGACACATTCACACAATAAGACTTTCTTCGTGACATTATGTGTTGTTGTTTGTTATATCGCGTATTATACCACTATTTATACGCCTGAGTCAAACAAATTAGAAATTTCTAGAGTTATTATTGAACAGAAAAAGAAATCTTACTTAAGAAAAGAAAAATAAATATCTGGCAGACTTTCCGTGTCACTTTGTTTATTGATACCTCTTATTTGTCTTTTTATGTGTATCATTTCGGAAATTCTTCTTTTTATTAAAGATTGTTCCTTGTCTAAAACTTTTATGTTTTCCCAATCTAACTCATGCATCTCGTTCAAACGGTGACGTGAAACCACTGAAATTTCGGAAGGTGATTTTCTTAAATCCGCTTTATGTTCTTTTATCCGAGTCTTTAATTTTCTTTTTGTTTGGCCTACATACGACGAATCACAATTTAAACAATCGATTTTGTAGACAACTCCACATTGGTCATCCCTGGACAAAGGATCTTTCCCCGTCTTAATAAATGCATTCATTTTATTCATGGGTTTGTACGCTATTTTAAAATCATGAACATGTGAGAGTTTTTTAAACTTTTCCGACACTTTGCTCAAATACGGCACCACAAGAAATTTCTTTGAATTAATATTATAATCAATTTCTTCATTACATTTTTTACTTCTATTTTGTAATGTCTTAATTCAATTTTTATTGTTGCAAATATAAACTTTAAGGGATAACCGTTATTTAAAAGAATGCGAATTAGTTCCGTGATGTTTTTTTCCTGAAATTTAGGATGGGACAAAAATAGAATTCTGTCCAGTTGCCCAATAATAACTCCCCTTTTGTGTGTTAACGGATGATTGGAATAATAATTTAAATACCTCCCAGAATTGGTAGGTTTTTTATACATATCAAAGATGATGTTTCCTTCTTGTTCAATTAATTTAACATCTAGGAAATTTATGCTATTTTTATCGCCACGGTCAACGGTGAATTTAAGCCTTTCGTGATATGAATTAAATAATTCTAAAATTTCCTCACCTTTTCCTCATGTACCGCTAATACGATGTCATCCACGTAACGAAAGTAAAACGATGCCTTAATGTTATTCTTGGTAATAATTTCGTGTTCTAAATCTTGTAAAACAATATTTGCCAGTATCGGAGACAAAGGAGAACCCATGGGCAAGCCAAAAATTTGTTTAAAAATTTTTTTTTTCGTCAAAGATGAAAAATGTGGAATCAATAATGATTGTGATTGCCCTGATGAACTCTTGCAGAGGAATCGAAGTCTTGCATCTAATAAGTTCCCATCTACGCTCAATACTTTTTATAACTAATTCAGTCGGAATGTTCGTGTACATAGAGACTACATCAAAGGATACAATACTGAAATCATCATCGATTACCTTGCCGTTAAGTTTATGTACCAAATCTAGACTATTTTTTACATGACTGAAATTTGTTATGTTATTCTTGTTAATAATGTCTTTTAGGAAAGTCGCCAGTGGATAAAAAACGCTGTTAATGCAACTAATTATTAATCTTAGAGGGTGACCTTCTTTATGGATCTTTGGCAGTCCATAAGCTCTCGGCAGTTCACCGTCCGAAACATGCAATTTTTTGTATAAACTTGAATCGATATAACCTTTATTCTTCTAAAATTTCAGTAAATTCACAATCCCCGCAGTTATTTTATTTGTAGGATCATTTTTCATTAATTCGTACGTAGTGCGATCGTTGAGATTCTCAAACATTTTTTCTTTGTAACTATTCCGACACATAATTACAGTGGTATTTCCTTTGTCCGCTCTAGTAATCAATAATTCCGGATTTTCTGAGATGAATCGTTTGACCTCCCCTACACCTTCCTTCAAAACAATGTTCTCAAAAGATTTTATATCACATTTCTTAATTGATTTCATGATACGAATGGATTCATTTCTGACATAATTTCGCGTTTCGTCGTCGGCTTTAAAAAGACTGTATTCTACGTGTTTTATAAATTCTTGTGTAATGTTTTTCTTGTTAATCATATTGTTCGGTAAATTGAAATGTTGGCCTAGTTGTAATACAATTTTTGCTTTTTCCGGTATAATAATGTTGCTAAGATTTTTCAGCCATTTTTCATTAGTGTTACATATATTAAATATTTCATTAAAACCGTCCGGAGCAATATTAATGTTGTGTGTTGAATAAATTTTTTCCGAATTTGTAACTTTCGTTAGAACATTCTCAATTTTGAAAGGTGCAGACGAAGTACCCCCATCCATCTCAGGATACACAATTTGTTTAATATTATAATTGATACTATTGACTTCCTGGCGGATGTGCTTGGCCCGCAAATAAAAAATTTTTTTGCTAATTCTATCTATTTCTTTGTTCCACATAATATCATAATTTATTTCCTGTCAAGAATTTATAAAACACGTAGAATACAGTCTTTTTAAAGCCGACGACGAAACGCGAAATTATGTCAGAAATGAATCCATTCGTATCATGAAATCAATTAAGAAATGTGATATAAAATCTTTTGAGAACATTGTTTTGAAGGAAGGTGTAGGGGAGGTCAAACGATTCATCTCAGAAAATCCGGAATTATTGATTACTAGAGCGGACAAAGGAAATACCACTGTAATTATGTGTCGGAATAGTTACAAAGAAAAAATGTTTGAGAATCTCAACGATCGCACTACGTACGAATTAATGAAAAATGATCCTACAAATAAAATAACTGCGGGGATTGTGAATTTACTGAAATTTTAGAAGAATAAAGGTTATATCGATTCAAGTTTATACAAAAAATTGCATGTTTCGGACGGTGAACTGCCGAGAGCTTATGGACTGCCAAAGATCCATAAAGAAGGTCACCCTCTAAGATTAATAATTAGTTGCATTAACAGCGTTTTTTATCCACTGGCGACTTTCCTAAAAGACATTATTAACAAGAATAACATAACAAATTTCAGTCATGTAAAAAATAGTCTAGATTTGGTACATAAACTTAACGGCAAGGTAATCGATGATGATTTCAGTATTGTATCCTTTGATGTAGTCTCTATGTACACGAACATTCCGACTGAATTAGTTATAAAAAGTATTGAGCGTAGATGGGAACTTATTAGATGCAAGACTTCGATTCCTCTGCAAGAGTTCATCAGGGCAATCACAATCATTATTGATTCCACATTTTTCATCTTTGACGAAAAAAAAAATTTTTAAACAAATTTTTGGCTTGCCCATGGGTTCTCCTTTGTCTCCGATACTGGCAAATATTGTTTTACAAGATTTAGAACACGAAATTATTACCAAGAATAACATTAAGGCATCGTTTTACTTTCGTTACGTGGATGACATCGTATTAGCGGTACATGAGGAAAAGGTTGAGGAAATTTTAGAATTATTTAATTCATATCACGAAAGGCTTAAATTCACCGTTGACCGTGGCGATAAAAATAGCATAAATTTCCTAGATGTTAAATTAATTGAACAAGAAGGAAACATCATCTTTGATATGTATAAAAAACCTACCAATTCTGGGAGGTATTTAAATTATTATTCCAATCATCCGTTAACACACAAAAGGGGAGTTATTATTGGGCAACTGGACAGAATTCTATTTTTGTCCCATCCTAAATTTCAGGAAAAAAACATCACGGAACTAATTCGCATTCTTTTAAATAACGGTTATCCCTTAAAGTTTATATTTGCAACAATAAAAAATAGAATTAAGACATTACAAAATAGAAGTAAAAAATGTAATGAAGAAATTGATTATAATATTAATTCAAAGAAATTTCTTGTGGTGCCGTATTTGAGCAAAGTGTCGGAAAAGTTTAAAAAACTCTCACATGTTCATGATTTTAAAATAGCGTACAAACCCATGAATAAAATGAATGCATTTATTAAGACGGGGAAAGATCCTTTGTCCAGGGATGACCAATGTGGAGTTGTCTACAAAATCGATTGTTTAAATTGTGATTCGTCGTATGTAGGCCAAACAAAAAGAAAATTAAAGACTCGGATAAAAGAACATAAAGCGGATTTAAGAAAATCACCTTCCGAAATTTCAGTGGTTTCACGTCACCGTTTGAACGAGATGCATGAGTTAGATTGGGAAAACATAAAAGTTTTAGACAAGGAACAATCTTTAATAAAAAGAAGAATTTCCGAAATGATACACATAAAAAGACAAATAAGAGGTATCAATAAACAAAGTGACACGGAAAGTCTGCCAGATATTTATTTTTCTTTTCTTAAGTAAGATTTCTTTTTCTGTTCAATAATAACTCTAGAAATTTCTAATTTGTTTGACTCAGGCGTATAAATAGTGGTATAATACGCGATATAACAAACAACAACACATAATGTCACGAAGAAAGTCTTATTGTGTGAATGTGTCATTTGATATTCTTCGCTTAGTTTTTTGGCTGTAAAACAGGTAACGATTATAATTCTTTATATTCGAATAGGAGAAATTAATGACATATAAATTTAAATTTAATTAGAATCTGGAAATTCTTGTTCTACACTTCTTGATATGACTATGGGCGTTATAACATTTTGTACGAAGCATCTGCACACTAAAAAGAACATGTCATTTTTATTACAACAATGGACTGTTGAATTTAATTTCAACTAAATGTATTTTTGCGGTTTATGAAGACTATTGTATTACTGAAGATGGCCAGATTGTGGCCGAAACGTTTAATGTTTTAATTTATATAATAATAAGTAAATATCACAAATTATAACCTGTGGTGTGGTTCTTTATGCTCTTTTTGTATCTTGTTTGTTAAATTGATAACCACGTGAAAAAAATTTTTTAACTTAAATTTAGATACTGTTTTTCTATTACATATCAGCAGACAACATTTTAAAAATATTTTTTAAATATTATATTTATTTTTCATTAATTTATTTCTTATTAATTTTACATTTTTCACGATTCATTTTCAAAACTTATTAATTTAACGATTATTTAACATATACTATATGTTTATTTTACATTATAATTTTTCATTTGAAATAAATGATTAAAAAAACATTGTTTAAACGTTTATTTAACGTTTATTTAATGTTTATTTTGAATTTATCTTTATTTGAAAAAAACATTTTTCACACGGTTATTTAATATTTATTAAATGTTTATTTAACATTATTCAAATAAATATCAAAAAACAAAAAATAGATTGAGAGCAGACAATGAGTCGTACGCAGTTATTTAGGCGTTTCTAATGGTATGACATTCTTTAACGCTAGATTTAATGGTATGTTTGTAAATAAAAATATCACATCTAAAGAAATTTGCGAATAATTATTGTCAAGTTTAAAGCCATTGAGTTTTTATACTAGCTTGAAACTATTTTCAATGTGGCTGAGCGGTTTTGGAATATTTTTATGTAGAATATAATATAAAAAATTTACTAATGCATATATTGGGCTGACAATCGATGAAATAATTGATTCCCTTAGGAATAATAAATCCCTTAACGGGACCTTCAGTTTATGAATTTTTAGAAGTCCATAGGCCAATGACAATACCTCATCACTGCAGTATGTCCTCTTATAAGTCGCTAAGTCAATATATTCTTTTTTAAGCCAATTTGTTAATAGAGTGCGGACAGATGTAATAAGATTTCTTGTTAGATTCTTGCCAACGAACGTATAGGTTCTTTCATCGTTTAACATATTATTCATTTTTTATTTATACTCGTCAAGGCAATTTCAATGCAACTGTGACATTGCCCTTGTCTGCCTAGTGAATATAATTTTTTTATTATTTTTCACGAACCTTTTGGTTGATTTTACTAATGTTGTGATTTTTTATTAATAGAATTATTAGATGACACTTCCAAGACACGAGTTTTTCAATGATGGAAATTGAACGATTTCTAACTTCCAACAACGCTACATTTCCCAATTTTTTTGTTATTCTCAATACTTTTTATAAACTCAAAGCAGTTTCTCTTGGTATTTTACGAAATTAATGAAAATTTGCAAGTTGTAGTAGGCATTGGATGTTTTTTGGAATGACATTATTCGAGAGGTTGATAAACCATTTATTTTTAATTGAATCTAAAGAAGAAGCCTTTTCCATTTGAGAGAACGTAGAGACTTTGATAGCAATAATAAAAACCTCGTTGTTAGTGGAAGTTAAAAGTAGATTATAAGACAAAGGAAGAAATTTATTATTCGAGTGAGAACAAGAGTATTGAATAGGTTTAATTTTAGCAATGTGATCTTTTTAATATTTAGAAACCATCCATTTCATCTTCTTTTCAAGATTTTTATGTTCATTAATATAAATTGAATCAAATGCTGTATATTGTTTCGTAAAAAATGAGTCACAATGTCGCATAAAGCTCGAGAAATCATGGTGCACGACAACATGAACTCGTGGTCGGAAAAAAAAATTAAAGAATCACGCGCGCACTTATACACGAACACAAGAGAGTCTAGATCTCGTAAGGAAAAAATCGCGGTAGACTCACAACGTGAAAGCGATTGTCGGTGCGTACGAATACGCGCTATTCCTAATCCGTTTGCTATTGCCCGACACGCGCCGCCGCCAACACGTGATCTCCATGATTTGGGAGAATCAATCCGAAAAGAAATCGAGGATCTGTGGGGGCTCCTGGCAATGCTGATTTTCTCATTCGACCGATGATTGAGCTAGAGTGCGGATCGTGCGTGAGCATTTTGTCTAGACTACGGATAGTTACGCGAATTCTAGTATATTGTGCGTGCGTGATCGCGACTCAGACCATCTCTCAGGCGTAGTCGAATAGTCTGACCACGAGTATATAGACCCATATATTGTATATAGATAATCTCGAAAAGACTCAGGGTGAGTCGAAAGGGCATCCCTAGACGAAGTCTCCGAGCGATCCAGGGACTCGAGTTCCCCTAGGCGATATCGCTATCCGAACATTAGTTATGATGTGTCAAATTGAAACCTTGAAAGGCGCGAAAGACTGCGAGAGTGGAAGCGTCAAGTGAAATGTAAAGGAACGTTGGTGAGAGAGATAATGAAAGCAGCAATTGTACTTTGACCTGATAAACGTTATTACAAACGCAACAACAGTGAAGATATTAGTGTTATCTTTCTGAAACATAAAACACACAAGTAAAAAGGAATCCAACAAAAATCCTTGACAAAATATAAGTCTGTGTTTTTGAATAGTGTAATGATCTAAACGATCATCACACATCTATTCATATTTAGTTCTGTATTCAATGTCTTATATACAAACTCTTTAAGTTTATGATACTTATTCCGCATGTGTGGTTGAAAAAATCTTAACTTAAAATTCTGAATTCTAAATAAATGTGCTAGAATGATCTCTTTTTGTAAGCAAAACTTCAAAAATTTAATATGTACAGTGCTTTTAACGATATTTCTTTGATGTTTAATCTATTGTTTCATCAAAATAACCGAAGTCATATCGAACGTATACATATATTAGGTGTTGGAATTAATTCGTAGCGTTTTACAAGTGATGGGAAGTACTTTCATTAATGTATTTTTTAATGCTCATGTGAAATAAATAACATTCTTTCATTAAAAAACGCTACGAATTAATTCCAACACCTAATAAAATTAAAAAATCTATTAATACGAGAAGACGGTGATCGGTATTATTTCAGCCAGCGTAATTTCAAATAACTAAATTTCAGAATAAAAATTGAGCGAAATTAACAAATAAATATCAAACAAAAAACAGGTGATTGAGACAATAAAATGCAGTTATTCAAGCATTATATATTACACAATATATTTAATAGTTCTTACAATTAAAATGATGAGATCGGATGTTTCGGCTCCTCATGGAGGATGTTCGAGCCATCCTCAGCGATGTCAAAAGACATTACAAATTATTAAAAAGGGATCCAAGAATGCAGATAAACGAACCTCTTCAATTTCAAACTTGAGAAGCTACATTGTTAAATTAGTTGAATGGCTAACTTACCACTATCAGGTATGTAAATATGAAACCGAAATTTACCAATAGATGGCTATAGCTGTCAATGTAGTTGTCGTCAGACCGCGTCATAGACGCCATTTTCTTGTTCTGACAAAGATTTTCAACTCACAACAATACAAGTTTCATACAACAGTATAGTTTGTAATAGCATTGAACATCGAATTTTGCCTGGAAACTACGATTTGCGGACAGCATTGATTTTCTGTTACCATTTGAAGAAAACTGCTGTAGAATCGTATCGAATGCTTGTCGAAGCTTACGATGGGTATGCTCTTGGTAAATCACAGTGCTTTGAGTGGTAAAAAATTCAAAAGTGGCGATTTTGACGTGAGAAACGAAGAATGTGGAAAACCACCGAAAAAGTTTGAAGACAGCGAATTGCAAGTATTGTTGGATGAGGATGACGTTCAAACTCAACAACAACTCGCGGATCAATTAAATGTGACACGAGAAGCCGTCTCTATACGTGAAATCCATGGTAAAAATCCAGAAGATGGGAAAATGGGTTCCACATGAACTGAATGAAAGACAGCAGGAAAACCGAAAAACCACTTGCGAAATGCTCGCCAGGTACAAAAGAAAGTCATTTCTCCATCGAATTGTGACTGACGATGAAAAGGATATATTTTGAGAATTCTAAGAAAAAGATCATGGTAACTCCAGGCGAACCATCGACATCGACTGCAAGGCCAAATCGCTATGGACGGAAGACAATGCTTTGTGTTTGGTGGGATCAGAAAAGTGTAATCTATTATGACCTGCTAAAACCTGACGAAACCGTTAATACTGAATGCTACCAACAACAAATGATCAATTTGAATCAAGCTTTGCGTGAAAAACGACCGAAATATCAAAAAAGGCAACACAAAGTGGTTTTGCTTCATGATAATGCACACACAGCAAAACTGGTTAAGGAAACGATTGAGGCGTTTGGTTGGGAAATACTTTCGCATGCGGCTTACTCACCAGACTTGGCTCCGTCCGATTACTACTTATTTGCATCGATGAGACACGCACTTGCTTAACAGCGCTTCACTTCTACGAAGATGTACGAAGATGTACGAAAATGGCTAGATGACTGGTTTAGCTTAAAAGAGCAACATTTTTTTTGGCGTGGCATCCACAAATTGTCAGACAGATGAGAAAAATGTATAGCTAGCGATGGGCAATACTTCGGATAAAATATTTTTTATTATTTTTATGCAATAAACGTGTATTTTCTATAAAAAAATTCCGGTTTCATATTTACATACCTGATATATCAAAGAGAACCGCATGAATAATGATATCGTAAGAGAACCGATTATTACCGAGAATTAATTATTCATTTGAAATAATGGTTTGAAAAAACATTTTTTAAATGTTTATATTCATTGAAAAATGTTTATTCAACATTAATTATTCGTTTGAAATAAAGATTGAAATAAATATCTTTAAACGTTTGTTTAACGTTTATAAAATATTTATTTTACATTATTTATTCACGTTAAGATTCCTGAGTACTCAACCAAGAACTCTGTATTGACAGTAGTGACACAGAATCAGACGGCGTCTGGCGAAACGGGTAGCCATATACTTAAGCACGTGACAGACAAATCTAGCCCTAAACGAGCCTGAAATGTTCATTAGTTTTTGCAAAAAGCCAGTGATAAAAATTGACGAATACTAAACATAAATTTTGATCACGTGACCTGTTTGACGCTCGAATTGAGCGTCGAGCGTCAAAGCTGAAATTCAGTTGAGCTTTAGCGTTTCCGATTACATGACGAATCGAGAGTCGTCAGCATGAAAATGCAGCTTTAGTAACAAAACGATTTTTTGCAGTTAAACTATTATAAAACGACTTTAAAAAGTGAGTATCTTTTTCCGTATAAAAAAAAATAATTTCATATACATCATATCAAATAACCGTGTGCAGCATTTGACAGCTGACATTTTTCTACGAATTTAAAAAGAAAGATTACTCTCCGATTATTAGGAGCCAATTTTAAAAAAAACTGTGGCTCTAATTTTTAAGATTAAGAGTTCCGTCTGGCATCAATTTATCAAGAAAAAATTAAATTTACTGTTAAAAAATTTTTGAATTTTTTGTTGCCGAAAAAGTTTGTTTAAAACCATTCAAAAATTGAAGAACGCGAACAAGACACTGGGGTGGGAAAAATCAGTGCGCAGTTGAATGAGAAATATCGGGCCGCTCGGCGACTTGCGCGTATCTAATTTCATGCGTTCAAATTTACTAAAGTAACATTTTCTCAGCAATAAATTGACGTAAAATCATAAATTTTTTAAATCTGGAGTAGCTCGACAAGATATAAAAAACAGCTTAACCAAATGTTTCGCAAGGTAATTGTAACCATGAAATTTTTAATTTTTCGTTTCTTTAATTTTTTTCGGTTTATTACTAAAAAAAATCACGTTTAAATATGGAATGCATGTCTAACAAATTAAAGTCACATTAGCTATGTTTCTTTATTTAATATACTGTAAAAAGTTCAATGGACAATTAAAGTACGGAATTATCAGTACAAAATTGTTTTTGTGAAGTTAATTGCAGATGCAAATGAGACATATGTAAACAAATAATTAATAAGTAATTTGCCCAACCAAATATTGAATATAGTTGCAAAATATATTTTTCGTATAACACTAACTTACTTTCATATAATATTTGCGAAAATTAGTGTTATATCTTCAACACTTACGCTAAGATATGGCGAATTACTTATTAATTATTTGTTTACATACACATGTTATATTTTCATCTGTAATTAAATTCACAAAAACAATTTGATACTGATAATTCCATACATTTAATTGTCCAATTGGACACTTTTTACAGCATGTTAAATAAAGAAACATAACTAATGTGACTTAAATTTGTTAATCAGACATGCACTCCATTCAAACGTGATTTTTTAATAATAAACCGAAAAGTTAAAAATTCAAGAAATGAAAAACTAAAAATTTCATAATTACAATTACCTTACGAAACATTTGGTTAAGCTATTTGTTTATATCTCATCAAGAGAGAGTTACCAAAAAGTAAAAAAAAATTATGTTTCCACGCCAATTTATTGCTGAGGAAAAGTAAATTTACCAAATTTTAAAGCACAAAATCAGATACGTACGAATCGCCGAGCAGCCCGATATTCCTGACTGCGCGCTGGCTTCCCTCACTCCGTCCGGCGCACTGTCTCACTCATATTCTTCAACTTTCTAATGATTTTAAAAAAACATCAAACTTTTTTGACATCAAAAAATTCGAGAAATTTTAACAGCAAATTAAATTCTTTCTTGATAAATTGGTACCAGACAGAACTCTTAATCTTAAAAATTAGAGCCACAGTGATTTTTTGAAAAAAAAATTGTTATCTCGGTTTCTAATAATCGAAGGGTAATTTTTTTTTAATTCGTAAAAAAATGTCAGCTATCGAATGCTTCACAAGGCTATTTGATATGATGGATATTAATGGAATTATTCCATTTTTTATATGAAAAAAGATACCCACTTTGCAAAGTCGTTTTATAACAGTTTAATTGCAAAAAATCATTTTAATATTAAGTGTACGTGATAGTGCAACTCTTGAAGAAGAAAAATCATCCTTGTAAATTGTTGTGCGACTATTTGAAAATGAAGAAATTAAGTTTTTCACAGACAGGTTTTTAATGAACAAATGGCTTTTTGCAAAAACTAATGAATATTTAAGTCTCGTTCAGGGTTTGTTCGTCATTATGAGGGCTACAATTTACGAGAATTTCAAAGCTTTGCGATTTTTAAATCTCAATGAACAGAGAGCGAGTGAAAAAAAGACCTTTTTGGGTGTTTTATATACAATATTTTTTTTACTTAATTAATAGATTTTAATGTTCCACGTCTCTTTTGTAGGAATATATTTCGAATATCTATATTTTTCATACAATCAATATTTTTCGTTTTATAAGCGAAAAATATGCTTTTTGCAACTATTCGATTTTTTTTCGTATATTTACTTCACAAATTTCAAATCTCAAACATAAGCATTTCTTTTCTGATGGCCTTTCGAGATTTCTATAAAGAAAAATGCTGTTTATAATTTTTTTCCGGTAAAATTCTATTTCTACTAAACTATTCTTGCTACTCGAGTTTATGAAGGAAATATACTGTATAACGCGCATGAAAAATCGTTAACAATTAAATATCTCGTAAACTGTTGCGTTTTAACATGATTTATTCTGGATTAATGGGAGAGGTATGTTATTACTGCAATTTATTAAAACTTATATGTTATTTCGAATGCCCCCGTTTCTTATTGATGCCTAGGGTCGCCGAGCGGCCGAGATTGTCGAGAAAGCATTTTCGATAATGCATGCGACTAATGTGAGGAGCTCACTATCTCGTTCACTCTCGGCGCGCCGCAGGCGAGCACACGTATGTACATGGGCTCGTGTTTGTTGTGTGTTACAGCGCCGCATCACGATAAATGACTGAACTTATAGGCGTGGAAAAGTGACGTTTTGACGAGTTTATGTTCCATGTTATTTCGTTATTATTTGCTTAATTGTGAAAATGTGACTTGTCTCATACTTATCAAAGTCGTAATTATTGATGAAAACTAAAGTTATCTTGGAATTTTGTATGTTAAAGCGTATATTTTACTCATTTCAACAACTATCAGACTGATTGTTTCTGCCCGAATATAGGCTCACTTTACATACCTTTTACGACCAACTGACTGTCAAGGGAGGAAAGGACAGTTTTTGTCGATGTTTACAAATGTTTTAAAGTGATCTCATCGTTTCATTTCAGCCAGATTATCTTTATTTGAAAATGGCATGCTGCATAAATTAATGTTTCATTCTTCGCTTTGACGATTCCAACATAGCCGCCGCGACTACTTAGGAGCTTTCCATATATGGACAATAAGAACTGTGTGCATTAATAGCAAATGGCGTAACAGATAAGGGACTTATCAGATTACGAGACTCATAACTTTGAGATTCTAAATTCAAAACCCGATCGCATGCAGTAAGTGAAAAAGATTAAAATATAATTAGAAATAATTAATAAAATTAATTGTCTGAGATTTAGGGGCACTGTTGATAAAAAAATAAATTAAAAGAATGATTCTACATTACTAATTTTTCTAATTTTATTCAAATAATTTTAACATTGAAAAACATTTTTTAACGTTAATGTTTTTTCAAATGTTAAATAAACATTTTTTAAACGTTAAAAAAATGTTTTTTAAATGTAACAAAAATGTCTTTTTAATTAATGAAAAAGGATATATTCCATTACACATTTTTAAGTACTTTTTGCAATGAAAAAAAGTGTTTAAAAAACATTTCAGAAACATTTCTTTACTGATTGGGTTATACGAGTATCATTTTTACATTTTTTCATATATTTCAATGATATCCACATGAGAAACATTCCTAGGTTGACCACGAATTGGTTTCATGATAACAAATTGCACTACTATTATATCAAATACGTTATTGTAAAAAAAAACCAAATTCATTAAATTATTCGTTTTCGAAGAACGTGTATGAATGACAGTTACTCTAAAACAGCAGAATTAAGACTAAGGGCGTACACTGCCACCATTGGCGAAGACAAAGTTTAAAGAAACGACAGAGAAAATTGAAGGAAAGAGAATGAATAAAAGACATAATGCGAGCGGTATCTTTGATCTGGAGATACGACATCGGAGGAGTTTCGGCATTAAGATAAAAGCGCGATATCGTAATTCAAGACGTCATGTATCGCAAAAAAAAAAACGGTCGTCCTTAGATGTATCGCACATTATAGCTGTATCAGTTGAATCTGTCCATATATCAATATCTGAATTTGTTTCTAACACTGACACATGAAAAATAATTAGTTTATTCGAATGAGCGCTCGTGCCGAGCATTAAGTTTTCTTAAGTATTGCTTAAAGAATTTATCATTCGCATATTTTTGATACCAAAATGTTCTTCATAACACATACTATCGAAATATGTCAATATCCGAATTTGTTGCTAACTTTGATTAATGAAAAATAATTAGTTTATTCCGGTTGTACGCATTACGCACGAAAATTTTTTTAAACATTGTTTGAAGAATTTGTTGCTCGCATGTTTTTTTTAGTACCAAAGTGTTCCTCGTAACATGTACTATTAAAATATATCCATACTCGAATTTGTTGCTGACTGTAAGTCGCAAAAAACAACAAGTTTCTCCTAGCCAAAATGCGGACTTTGGGATGATTTTTACACATAAGGAATGCAGCACAAAAATCGTCCGCATACAGTACATTTTGAGATAGTGCACGATATTTCGATTATTAGAGTTTCATTAGAAATTCTGCTGATTGGTTTTATAGCAAAAGAGACATGTATGGTGTAGAAGTTGTTTTCCGCAAATGTGATTTATTGCGTAAATGATAGCGCTCTGAAATTTAAACTAGTTACTGTTACGCACATAATTACCACTAAATTGTAGCATAAGTGTTTCTTTTTTATATCTCTATTATATCTTATTTTTAGTAATTTTTTCTTGTGCGATATACGTTTTGGAGTGGTTTCAGGCGTGAAAGATAGCGCACCGAAATTGAAACTATGTTAAAAGCACATAATTAGCATTAAATTATAGTGATTTTTAAAATTTTTATTATTTTTTTAAATGTGCATTCTAACTTTAAAAGCCAGCAGAAAAATTATTTTTTGCTAAACGGCTAGAGTAACAAAATCGGGATTAGAGCAACAAATTAGAACAAAAAGAGTACTAAAACCTCTATGTGTCTCATGTGATTATGTTCATGTTGATATTCTAGCTTGATAGACATGTGGATGTGTGCAGGAGCATCTCATATTAATGTGAATAAATGATAATATTTATATAAATGATAACATATGGGTCGATTCTGTATCTTGAAACAAGGTGAAAATTACAAAAATGAGCTGATTTACTAGGTGTTCACCAATAAAATTATTAGTATTCTGATAAATTTGCTCACTTTTATAATTTTTACCTCGTTCCAAGATACAGAATCAATCCTAAGGATAAGTGATGAAATAATTTTACAAACAAAGCACATTTTAAATAGATAAAAAATGAATAACTCATTTGGGAAACTATGAATATCAAAATTCCTTGCAAGGGTAAGGGAAATCTGCCAAAAACCTTACCAGTATTCATTAAACAAAACAGCTATTGTACAAAAAATAAAATCTATGTAAAACATAATTACACTTCATTTGTAACAAAAATAATGTACAATAAGTGCAAAAGTACAAGGAAATTTTTTATAAAAAAAGTCTTATTTATAGAAAATAAACATTAATTAGAGCAATTTTATACAACGAATACATTCTATTTTAACAAAACGAACGAAATTTGCATGTATTCCTGATTTCAGAAGTCAAATTTCTCAATTGTACGAATATTTTTTGATCCAAACAGCACAACTTTTAATTTTGACCTATTTTTCAGATGATATATTTTCTATAATTAATACACATCTTTTTGGTATATATAATTTTAAGAAACATACAGTCTATTTTATTTTTTATGAATAATTACCCTGCAAGAAATAATCATCAATTAAATATCGAATCGACGTCAAATTGGTATTTGAATCATTGTATCGATATCAATTCGACATCAATTCGATGACTCTTTTATCACTGGATAATATTTATTTTTTTAAAATAAAGTTTTTTTAAAAAATTTTCTCTGTACGAATACTTTTTGCATTCACTGTATATAAAACAAAATTAATATCTTTACGATTATTCTTAAATTTACATAAAATATAAAAATATTATTAATTATTTATTAACAAATTAAAGCTGTCTCGATGACTAATATGATTAAAAAATTATTTTCTACATTTATAAATGAAAAATAAAGCTTAGTTGATGACTAGAACGATTGTATCACATTCAACTTAGAAATATTATATAAATAATAAAAAATAAATACATATAAAATATGAATGCTATAGAAGTCAACGCTGATTATAAATATGCGCAATTTCCAAAAGATATGTAGTATCGATATAAAACAATAAGAATTGAAACGTTGCAACTCATCTTTAAATCTTCATCTTTAATCTTCAGTCTGATACTTCTTAATTCTAACGCCGTTAATTTGTGTTGTTACATAGCATCTCAATATCGAACTTTTCTATATGTGATCGTCATGGAGCAAACGTGAGACATTGAATCGTATTCCAATCGATGTATATCTTTTAGAAATTACACATATTTATAATCAGCGTTAACTTCTATAGCTTTCATATTTTATATGTATTTATTTTTATTATTTTTATTAATATAAAAAGTCTGTAACAAATTTTAAGTTTATTTAATTTATTATTATTAGAAATATAAACTTTTGATAAGTATTTAATACAATAATTTACTAAACGAGCCTTATAGAACACAGACTTTAATACAGTAATCATTTATCAATGGGCACATTCTGCAGTAAAGAGCGCTACGGAACTATCCGCTGAATGGCGTACCTTCCGCATTGCTCCTTCAACATGTTGCGGGAGCGGACGTCATCCTATTGAACGGAAAATTTTTTTTCATAAACTTCGGTTCGATCTTGTTCAATCAAATCACAGACTAAGCATTTACAACTATGTTAAGACCAAGTAGCATTTTAACAAATTTCAGTCGATTCACGCTTTCTCCAAGTAGTCTCTCAATGAACTACACTCTTTCTATTCTGTGTCCACATTCGAATACAAGATCTTCGCCATTGTTTAATCCGATTGCTGCTGGTTCATTTATAGAATTGGACATCGCTGTCAATAATAGTAATTCTAATTGCACGTTAGAAAATGAACATTTAAACGATAGGCCGAGTTCAGCAGAAATATCAGATTCAGTTTCCGGACGTTGTATTGCATTAAAAAGTGGCCAAAAAAGACAAGATTCAAAGGAGGCTTACAAAATGAGAAAAAAATTGGTTGCAGTTGGAGGAGGAACAAATAAAAGTGATGGAACAGAACGAAAACAAAAGAACACAATTAGAATTTAACAAAAAGAAAACAATTCGATTCAAAGAGAAAGAACTTTTAAAACAATTTCTTACGAAAATGTAACTATATAATGTTATTAATAATAAATTTTCATTTTTACATACGTATGTTTGCTTATTTTGTATACTTTATTTACTTTATATACTTTAATCCTATTTTCATTACTTTATATACTTAATTTACAAATTATTTGCAATATAATTTTTTTTTCAACTGCTTCCCAAGATAGATCTTCAGATGTTTCCAGTCAAAACAATAAGATATATGAAATTATATGTATAGTTTTTTACACGTGACGAATTCTTCAGACGTGAGATTTTCTAACAATTCAATGTAATTTTAAATGCAACAATTTTTTAAAAATTTATTTTTTAAAGATACTAATCTTAATAATTATTTTTTAAAGATACTAATCTAAACCATAATTTTATTATAAAAAAATGTTTTGGTATAAAATTGTTTTTAATTTTGATTCATGAAAGAAATTTAATGTTAAAGAAATAATAATAGGGTTAATATGTATATATATATATATATATATATATATATATATATATATATTGTGTGTGTGTGTGTGTGTATATCTTAAAAATATATACTTACAAAATCTAAATACACACACGTGTAAAAAATTATACAAATTTTACTTAAGACATTTTTTCATATATCTTATTGTTCCAACAACAATTGCTTACGTATATTGATAGTAAAAAAATTGAAAATTTAAGAAAATTACGGATGGTGGGGGTATTTTATTAAACAAAAAAATATTTTTTTTTCTTTATAATTTTAAAGTACTCCTAAAACATATAATTTTTATTAAAAAAATTTTTTTTTTATCTTTTATATTTCCCACGATATTCAGTTCGAAAGAAAAATATCGTTTTTTTTCAAAGGAGAGTTTTACTCTTAATTAGTGCACGTATAAAAAAAATACGTGTCTCTTAGATTTTCGTGTTTTATAACATATTTCATGGAGAATCAAATCGGTTCCGGTCAGTTGTAAAATTCCCCTTGTCAGCCAAGAACTCTACGTTGACGGTAGCGATACCGAATCAGACAGCGGTCTGGCGAAACCGGTAGCAGAGGGTTTCTCTCTGCCGGTAGTCACACACACACACCATGTCCGTGTGCTTGCCTTTGGCGTGCCGAGAGCGAACGAGACAGCGTTACAGAGCGAGAGAACATCTTCCTAGAGAGAACATCTATCCTTTTCGCTGTGGTTGCTTGTTTCAAGCGATCGAAAATGTTTTCTCGACAATCTCGACCCTTTGGCATATATCAATAAGAGGCGAGGGGCATTCTAGATAACATATAAGTTTTAATACATTGTAGTAATAGTGTATCTCTCCCATTTATCCAGAATGGTATAAATCAAATGAAAATGCAATAGTTAACGAAATATTTAATTGTTTATGATTTTTCATGTACGTTGTATACCTCCTTCATAAACTCGAGTAGTAAGGAATTCGTATGGTCGAATTTGTAAGGTACGAAATTGGAACGCTTGGAGATCCAAAGATAACTCCTTATACTTTTTTTGCCTTTTTTCATAGTTCTTTTTCTGAAATAAGTAAAATTAGTAATAAACATGATATTCTTTTACATTAGGAGACATCTCTTCGATGATCTTGACCTTGATATATGTTGAGAGGTGAGAGTATTGATCAACTTTTTCTTATAAATGAATTGGCAGTCTCACTTTTATAACATATGTCAAAGTCATCGAAGAGGTCAAATATATTTTCACAGATGTTTGTAAATATAATAATTCGAGTAGAAAGTTTTAAAGCAACTATAGGAAAAAAATTCACTTCGCTTTTCAATAGACAAATACAAAATTTTTTTAGAATTATACAACATATTAAAGCTTTTAGTTGTGCATTATAAAATGATATTTTTAATGAATTTTTTCCTATAATTATTGTTTCTAAATTTCATATACGAATTATTTAAAAAATTCTGTGAAAATATATTTGATGTATGTTTACTACTAAGATTATTTATTTCAGAAAAAAAAATTATAAAAACAGCAAAAGAAAAAAACAGAATTCGATGTTAAGTCCAGCGGTCCGATCGAATATCTTATAAGCTCGACCACACGAACTTTTTGCTACTTGAGTTGAAGAAGGTATACTAGGTGGGGTGAAAAGTAACCTCCTTGGGAATGAAAAAAATTTTTTTCTTATGCAGAATCTCGCCCAAAATATGGCGTGTTCGCTCAGTACTAATCTTTGTAGCATCTGCTAGCTCGCGCACCTTCACTTTCCGGTCAGCCAACACCATTTCATGTATTTTTTTGACATTTTCCTCGGTAACCGCATCGGAGGGCCTGCCGCTGCGGACTTCATCGGTAGTGGAGTTGCGGCCACCACGAAACTCTCGAAACCAATATTTGACGGTGTAATCTGACGGAGTATTAGCCACATAATATTTATCCAACTTTTCTTTTGTTTCCTTCGCCGTTTTGCCTCTCAAAAAATAATGTTTTATGAGAGAACGAAAATCGTTTTCGCAAACACGTCAACAACAATCAGCTCTCAAAACAAAACTAAGGGCAGTATCGCACTGCCACTTGGCATGTCTGCCTAAATATGAACGGACTACAAGGCACCATAAACTTTTTTGCAGTAGTGGCGCATTCTGGCGGTCAAGGAGGTTACTTTTCACCCCATCTAGTACAGGGTGCGTCACTAAAATCCGAACAAATTTCAATTTTCCGCTATATTGTGCCTCTGCACAGAGATTGTTTTTGGCGTCCGAGAAAGCCTGATGCTTCTAGTAAACAGTCATATTCTTAAAATGGCCGCGATGTTGAAATCAAATGCGGAGTATAATCGAAGAGACGCGATCATCGAAGGCCTTCACTGGGCGCTCAGCAATGGAAATAATTCGGTTTTTAGGATACCCGATCAATCGTTTATGATGTTATGATCAAATATATGGCTTTAGAATAGGCCAACGAAGGTAGGGAAGAGTCACTCGAAAGAATGCACCGCGAGGAAAGAATGCTCCTGCAATCGTTGAAAGAGCTTAAGCGCTGATTTCGGATGACCAAGGGCAATCGTTGCGAAAATTTGAATCGATTGTTGGTGTAAGCGAGCCAACAATGCATCGAATTGCCGAGGAGGACCTTCGATACAAATCGTATACAGATAGATACGACAGATGCTCTCTGAAGCTGGAAGGACAAGCCGAGTTGCTCGTCTCGGCTCCCATCATTCTAACCTCCCAACAGCCCAGATTTAAATCCCTTGGACTACTACGTATGAAGCGTAATTGAAAGGGTCACAAACAAGTCTCGGCATCCCAATGTGATGTCATTAAAGACCGCTGAGGCAGTATTCGTTGGCATGGACAACGCTACATTACAACATGCGTGCGAACGCTTCAGACCGAGAATAGAGACCGTCATTCAAGCTAATGGGGAATATATCGAATAATTGTACAAGGAATCCCCCAAGTACCATATAAAAAGATTTTTTTGTAATATTTAATTTTTCATTAAAAACAATTTCTTTAAAGAAATTGTTCGGTTTGTCCGGATTTTGGTGACGTACCCTGTATAACATGAAAAATCATATACAATTAAATATCTCGTAAATTGTTGCGTTTTTACATAATTTATAGTGATTAATACTATTCTGGATTAATGGGAGAGGTACATTATTAGTATAATTTATTAAAATTTACGTTATTCAGAATACCTCTTGCCCCTTGTTGATACACGCCGAGCGGCCGAGATCGCCGAGAATGCATTTTCGGTCGCTTGAAACAAGCGACCAGAGAAGGACACATGTTTTTTCGCGCTGTAGCGCTGTCTTGTTCGCTCAGCGCGCCGAAGGCGAAAACGGATTTTCTCCACAATTGCCAATTCTTCTGCAGTTTTCTGTTAGAGTTTCTGATTTTTTTGTACAATTCTTTGGCATTCCAATAAACGATGAAAATCTCTGATTAATTGCTTTGAATGTTGATGACCTTCTTTTAAAAAACCATAATGTGCATAAATGAGCGAAAAATTTTTATATATTAATATATTTCAATTTATTTACATGATTATTTACATGTATAAATATATATAAACAAAAATGATTATATGATTATAAATGAAATATGTATTCAAACATGTCATATGTCCTTAATACTTTTTTTTTATAAAATTACTGCTTAAAACAAGAAAAATAATGGCAATAATGAGAAAACATTAAAAATAATGAAAAGAATAGTTTTCGCATGTTACATTTCCTTTAGAAAAAAATCCAGTTTGGAGAAATGTAAAAAAATTACATCTACAATTGTATATAAATGTATAATTGTATACAATTGTATATAATTATACATTAGCAATTTTTTTACATTTCTCTAAACTTGATTTTTTTCTAAATTATCCTTTTAATTATTTTTAATGTTTTTTCAGTATTATTATTTTTCTTGTATTTAAATTGTAATTTATTACAAAAGATTGAAGGCTGTATGTATATATTTTCTATATAATTATATGTTTATACACTATTGTCAGCGTTAAATCATCCCGTATGTCTGTATACAATCTGCGTGCGCACCACGGGCATGCGAGAGGTAGATTCTGTCCCGACTTTGGGATGTTGCATTATCGAATGAATGAATAAATAAATAAATGAATGAATAAATATTCATATATATATATATATATATATATATATATACATAAGCATAAAAAAAGCCTGTTGAAGTTTCGCGGTGTTGATACTTTTAAATAGTTATTACTCAAAGTTGTACACATGAGCAATCACATTTATCCATTAGAGAATATCAATTTTCATTTCTAACGGTAAAATGTAAATGCGCCCATACATTTAGTTGATTAATTGCATCTGCACAGTTCCTGCACGGCAATGCGTATTATATATATAGAAAAATATTGTTTCATTATATGTTCAATGTAGATAATACGTAAACACATTTTATGATGTACTTTTTAATGTTATCACATGTACTGTGCAGAATGCAGGTTAATGAGTCGAGTATATATTTGTACATCATCAACAGCGCATATCGCTGAATGTATTGTTTCTGCTTTTACTGCGAAAAATGCAGAATACATTTGAATATTGCTTACTGCGCAGAGCGCAGAATGCATTTTAATATTACTTATAGCGCAGAGCGCAAAATGGGGAAATAATTTCATTACTTCGTAATAAAAATGTCTTTTGTTACTTTCATGTGTATCTATTCCTTTTGTTTTTTTATCATTTTTCTTCTTTTTACTACAATAATATATTCGGAATCATGAATAGACATATCCCTCTTCTGCCTTGGATTAAATAATTCTGGCAGTACACACATTCATAAAATTGCACTAATTTATTTACCATTTTTTCGGTCCAGAAGATATCATCTCGTACAATTTTTTTCGTTTTTAATACGAATGTCCATAATGCGAATATGCAATACTGTCACTGTATGTTCGAGAGCGAGTCAAAGCGAGATCGACAGCGAAAAAAATTTGAGCGAGAAGGCATTTGAACTACAGTTTGACTTACGCGAATCCTTGATCACGAATCGAACGCGGCGGTTTTCTGGCGACGGAGTATCTCACAGGCGATTGTACTTTTTTCAGAGCGTTTACTTGGCCCAAAAAAGGCGAAGAAGCAGGAATCGCAGATCGATTCGGCCTTTTATTCTCTTGGTAGAACAAAGGCTTTCTTTTTTAATTGCTTATGAGATTCTAGAAAATTATAAAAATTGAGATGATCTTCATGATTCGGGTCGCGATTGACAATTGGCCGCGACGGCCAAGCGGTACGTTATTGCCACGCGCGCCCGCATCATTCCCAAATCAGGAATCCTGATTGGGATGTCGGAGTGTTATGCGTTTCGCGTCACGCGAGCTCGCGTGCGCTGTGACCAATCTGATTTCGATTGCCGTTTTGGCGGTTGGGATTTATGTACGTACGATATGCGGGTTGATTATACTTTTTGCCCTTATTGACGAGGTGATTGTCAAGTTTGTGTTTTTGAGAAGCTTCTAGAAATGTTTGAAATTTTTCCAGAAGCTTCCACTCCGCCCGTTGCACATATACCGAATCTACAAAAACTGATTTTTAGGATGCATCTCGAACACTGCGTAATGTGTAATTGTCTTTGTATCTGATAATAATATACATGACTGCGATTCATTTTTTCATCGTCTTTAGTCTTATATAACGACTGCAGATTGGATATATTTTCTGTTATCGCATCTTCTGGTATTAACAACCGTGCAGCGAAAGGATATTTGATCTCGACAGTACCGTCCTCTTCTATTATTTTATCTGGAGAAGCGCCTAAAAATAGAAGATTTCGGAATCTATAAATAATCTGTAACGCTTAATTTTGAGGTTCAGAATACTTTCGATGCTTTTACGTGCAATTTCCTCGTGTTGAATTCCATGTTTTAATGATTCCACATTAAGTTCTTGTGAATATGTTATCGATTTCACTCTTGAGACACAAGAAGTACTTTCCTTCATTTTACATATATGTCCGAAATGAGAAGCGGTTATCACTTTTGCGTGTAATAATATCGCCACATTCCAGTTTCCGCTTATTCCTTCGTTTCTTCTTCTATTGCTACTTGATTTATTTGTCAATCTCGTAACATATGCATATATTCTGTTTTTCTCAATTCCATTTCTGCTAATGGAGCATCAGGTTGCAGCCCATAATCCTTGTCTGTGTACATTTTATTTTCCATACCATCGATCTTTTCTTTGTACCATATGCAATTTGTGCAAATCTTTTTTTATTTTCAAAATCCACAGCTATTTTCCCTGGTTTCGTTCCAAGAATATATTGCTTAGACCACTTATTGGTTCACCAGTGTTAAATGCGACAACAGCAGCATAACAACGTGTCTAATCCTCTTAGATCGAAATTAATTCTTTTTCCACCATTTTGATATTACAGAGTTGAAAATTTCAACTCTATTGTTGTCTTTATTCTGCGATAAACTTTTAGTATTTCATGTTAAATATTTCATTGCAGTTTTTCATATAGTTTTTTCAATTGTGGAATATAATTTTCTTCATTTTCTTTCTGCGACCATCACAGAAGTATCCAATTTTCGCACATTCATTATGCTCGCAAAAACGTAATATATGACATTATTAAGATCTATTTTTAGAGACATAATTTTTTCCTGCATATTGATCTGGTCTTCCAAACGATATTATACAGCTTTCGTCACAGCTGTTCTAATTCTAAGTGTACGACTGTCAATCACATATCTTAATTTTCCAAAACATCCTTTTGTTTTAGCTATATCTTTAGTTTTGATTGTTAAATTGCGTAGTAAATGATTCCGACATTCAATCTTTTCTATAAATATATCGGGATGCAGGTTTGCCTGTATTATTTTCCTATATACGCTGCTGTCTCCATCCGCTATATATGTGGAATAAATTACTCCGCGCTCTTTTGCGCTTTTTTAAAATTCTTCTACGATCGCATCTGCTTTCATATTTGTAGAACTACAGTCTCGATCCCAATTTTTATAACATTTATGAATAGTAGGTTCTTTATTTAGCTTCTTTGCTTTTACACATATTGAACAATATTTATTTCTCCTAGACATATGTAATACTTTACCTGTTGTCGCACCACAAATTGTGCTTACACCAGATAAAGAATCATATTGGTCTGTTCTGTATGATTTTTTCATCCAGCTTCCATCACCTGTTACAGCTATATGCGGTATTCCATTTATTACTTCATTACATTGTAATGCTAATTCTTCATTAGCTGCAGCAGTCATGCTTTCTTCAGCAGCTTTTATTAATAGTTCCTTGCGTAATGGTTTCATGTATTCTTTCGTATGTTTTCTTTGTCATACATGGAATATCCATTGCAGCTAAGCTTTCTTCTAATAGTGTATATCCTGTACCAATTAAAATATAGCCAGCCACTGCTTCTGTATTTATGTCTAAACTTTCATTCGGAGATAGTTCACTCCACACCTGTTTTTACATAGCACATTCGACATTGAAAGAAACATTGATTTTTCAAACTGTATGCACGAGCACTGACGAATACTAAATCCCGAAAATTACAGTCAAATTTTTTGTCATGATCGTCGAACTTTTCGTGTAATTGTTCAAAGACATATACAAAATCTACTATACATTTTCCAGGCATACTACTTACCTCTAGACGAAATGCATTGACATTGCTACTCGTAATTAAATCTTCGTATTCTTCAGACTCGCTATCTTTTCGTAATATTTTTTGCAATTCATCTTCTCTGTAGTGTGCATATGTCTCTTTCTTCGTCACTACTTACTTCAAGACTCATATTACTTAATATCTATACATAATTACTCACTAGCTCGCTCATCTTTATCAACCTGCATTATGTTGTCACTTATTATATCTGCATTTGTTTCTTCTGCTGTTTCGTTATTTATAATTTCCGTTTTTGTTTCTTTTTTCAAAATATTTTCTATTTCTTTTAATTTGGCTTGTCGTCCATAAATAAATATTTAAATGCATTAAGATTAATACACTTTAATACACTTGAATATTACGTATTTCACTGGCTAAATCGATTAACTTTTAATTTAATTGATAAGAAAACATGAAATTGTATAATATTATATAATAAAAATATTTTCAGTTTTTCCTCGTGATGTGCAAACTGAGATAGTATATACAGAGTGTTTCCTCTAACTTGATCATTACAGATATTTTGTTTTTGATGATACCTCCACTTTTATTACCTCCACTTTTTGAAATGGAATTGCATGATTTTTTTTATGCAATATGATTCCTCTAATTATTCTGCATAAGTAGTGAGATAAAAGACCAACAGTTTATAAATATCTTATACTTTATTCTAATATATTAACATGAAATATTAAATAATAAATAACATATACTTTTATATGTAAAATAATTATATATATTGCGTAAAAAATCTTACAATTCCATTTAAAAAAGTGATTTATAGAAGTGGTTTAAAGAAGTGCAGTGACCCTGAAGTCTAAAAAAATATGATCTTCAGAAAAATGTTGTGCTCATCATAGTATGTGAATAAATTCTATTCTTCTGAACAAGTTCTATTCTTCAAATAGAACAAGATCCCTTGTAGTTTTTCTCGTATCATCAAAAACAACAGAAATATTTTAAATGATCAAGTTACAAGAAACATCCAGTACAGAGTGCGTCACCAAAATTCGTACAAATTTCAATTTAACTTTTCCGTTATATTGTGCCTCCGCATAGAGGTTGTTGTTGGCGTCCGAGAAAGCCTGATGCTCCTAGTAAACAGTATATTCTTAAATAGCCGCGATGTTGAAATGAAGTGCGAAGTATAATCGAAGAGCGATCATCGGAAAGCCTTCGCGCTGAGCACTCGGAAATAATTGGGCAACGGAAATAATTGGGTTCTTTGGATATCCTGAGATCAATCATTTATGACGTGGCAAAATACGGCTTTAGAACAGTCCAACTAAGGTTCCAGTATGCCAACGAGGAAGAGTCACTCGAAAGAACGCACCGCGAGGACCCCCCGTAGTCATTGGAAGGGCTTAAGTGCTGATTTCGGATGACCCAAGGCGAAAATTAGCATCGATTGATGATGTAAGCGAGCCAACATGCGTCGAATTGCCGAGGAGGACTTTCGATACAAATCGTACGCATTAAAGATACGACAGATGCTCTCTGAGACTGCTAGGACAAGCCGAGTTGCTCGTCTCGGCTCCCATTCTGGTCTCGCAACAGCCCAGATTTAAATCCCTTGAATTACTACGTATGGAGCGTAATTGAAAGGGTCACAAACAAGTCTCAGTATCCCAATGTGATGTCATAAAGGACCGCTATTGAGGCAGCATTTGTTGGCATGGACAGCGCTACATTATAACGTGCGTGCGAACATTTCAGAGAATAGAGACCGTCATTCAAGCTAATGGAAGATATATCGAATAATTGTGTTCTACAGGGATTTCCCAAGTGTCATGTAAAAGGAATTTTTGTAATATTTAATTTTTCATTAAAAACATTTTGTTTAAAGATATTGTTCGATTTGTCCGGATTTTGATGACGCACCCTGCTTATATATGCTCACTTGCGTTTGCAACACAAAGTTGAAAGTGATAAATTTTAAGATTAAAATTATGTTCATTATTATACAGGTCCAGTTTAATTTTCTTGTATACTAAATGCCTTTAATGATGAATAATAATTTTTTGAATAACTAAATGCATATATAGAGGAAAGCTCTCTATTATGAGATAAGTGCCTAATATGAGCGGTGTTTCTGCTAAACTAATAATAAACGCTATCTATTGATCCCACCATAAATTTATTGCTTTTGGATTAAAAACTATTTAGAAAATTCATTATTAGATCATACCTATAGTCATTGTAAAAAAGATTTTAGAATTTGGATGTCTTCAAGTTTCAGATAAGCCTTTAATGAATATTTGACAATAAATTCTTCATATAGTAATAGAGTAAGGCCGTACTAATATATGGGATATGTTGAATTGTTTAATTACAGAAGTTAGATTTGATGATCGTAAAACCATAAGGCGTAGAAATCATATAATATGAGATTATTACCCAGATTATTTCTAATATGAAATAATCCATGCTCCTATGTTATAGTGAAAATCATTCTAAAGAGTAAATGTTATTGTACAATAATAGAAGAAGGACAACTGGAATGAACATCGAGTGCTTATTTCTGCGATGCTTGATTCCAACTACCTAAAAACGAGTTTTGGGTACAATTTATCGCATGCTCACGCATGCTGACTGTGTTTATTTGCATTTTAGAAACATGAAATACAGTTTTTTAATTGCAATACTGATATATTTTGCGTTTTACTATCAATTTCTCGGAGTATCTCATATTAGGAGAACAATTTTTTGATTTTGCGATTTGCTCATTTCTTACATTTCTTTAATTTAAAAAAGATTGAATTTGAATTAAATTTTATATAACGTTATTTTAAAGCTTATTAAATTCCTTTCAAAATGACCTATTATTTTTTTAAATTCTGCCCATAGGCTTCTAGCATTTATCCAAAATGAACTCGATATCTCATAATAAAGGCCTTTCCTCTACATACATACTTGTACATATGTCCAAAATATATTTTTACACATTTTCGTATCACTTTTCTCTTTACATTTTTTAAAGTTTCACATTTACATATGAATTGTGTACATTTATTAAATAGAAACCTATTTAAAAAATAAAAGTATTACTATTTTCCAAATTATCTTTAAATTTGGAAACGAATATGTAACATTTAATATTTATTCATTAATAATATTAAATTAATTAAATATTAATAATTATTTTATTAAGTATTTATAAAATACATTTAATTAAGTATTTATAAAATACATTTAATAACAACATGAAACAATATTCTTGAGGCTTTCACGGATGCTTTTTATATGAAGATTATGTGTTTCGCGGGTTTCCTCCGTGTCCATTCTTGGAATGCCAACGTTTCGTGAACTTTGAAATCCACTTCATCAGGGCGAGGAGCAGCCTGATACTGATTGTGAATATCCCCGTGAAGAAACGCATAATCTTCAAATAAGAAATATTTTTAAATTCATTCAATATTTTAATTTAATAAAATACGCTATTATATATTCATCATTTACATGTTTAATAATTACACTGTACTTACTTTCTGAATTGTGTAAATACAATAAATAAAAATGTATATATTTAAAAAGTCAAGAATTATACAAGTACGAGGGCTAATCAATAAGTTCTTAGAAAATCTGTCAGAGGGCACTCGCAGTGTCATTCACATTACTTTTTGACAAGTAGCATCTTTCAGCTGATTACTGTCAAATTTTGAGCGGAATTCATAGTGTGGTTTCATTTCTGTAGACGATTAAAGCGAACAACTTTTGTATTTTTTCCATTCATCTTGTGCGAGAGCGCACCGCGCGGACAGATTCGAGTGAGAAAACGGCACAAGGTTGATATGATGCACGACAGTGAAGAGAACTCCGTTTCATTTAATTTAATAAAAGAATTTCTTTAATGTATTCAGTTACAAAGTCAAAAGATATAATTAATTAAAGATCAAGATTAACAGAATATTAAATGCGGTCACCTTTTCCAAATTGAGCTTGGAATCGCGGTGATGGAAAATCTCGGCGATTTTCCTCGAAGCTTCTCGAAAGTTTCGGTTTATAGCGATTTCATTAAACGGTTAGCACGGCGATTTTTCTCGGCACTTCTCGAAAGATTCGATTTATAGCGATTTCACTAAACGGTTAGCACGGCGATTTTTTCGAAGCGAGATTATGACTCTAAGAACTCTAAGAACTTTTTGGAAGTAAGAAGGAGGACGGCGAGATCGAAGCATTTATTGCTTTCGATCTGAGCTTTCCCTTTTGGAAAAAATCCAATAAAATTTTGCCACAATCGTGATTATTACGTGGCATTAGGTGTACAAAATTGATTGGCGCTTTGGATTCGTTTCTAGCGACGTTCAACGTAACAGTCATGCGCGGCAGAAAATCCGTGCGTGGGATTGATGACAGCGCGTGACGTATTCGTCGGAGCGCGGCGCTCGCGTGCGCGAATTGAATTGTTCTAGAACCTTCGATTGTCCGTTGCCGGTAACGACAACTTGTTTGCGTGTAACGAATTGTTTTTAAAAGGAACAAAGAACGACGAATTTGATGATTTTAACGAAGATTAAAATCATGTTTGAGATGAAATCACGAGCTCAATTTGTGCATGCGTTCAATGACAATTAATGTCGGTCGACTGACAGAATTCTTGCTTTTCTTTCGAAGTACCGATCTCGAACATCCCGCCCGCCTCGTCATCTCCGTGACGATATGTGTATAAGGTTACGTATAGAGATTACAAAAAACCGTAAACGCGAAAACACAACAAGCGATATAATACAATGAATTCGTGGAAGAACTTGAACCGTAAACGAGAGTTATATGACAAATAACATTGAAAGAATGATTCACGAAAATACGCGCGATCAATTCAAGCTCTTCTTTACATTTGTCGCATTAGCGTGCGAGATAAACGCGTTAGCCTCTTCTGGCAATAAAACTAATTTGACCAAAGGACGAATTAATTCGGATGAGACGGTTTTGACTGTGACCACTCGCACTACGCTGTCGTCCCCAGGATGTAGTTGCGTGATCCGTGCCAGTGGCCACTTATTTGGCGGCGAGAGCTCGGAGCGAATGATGCATAGCGATCCAAGGCGTGGTGGCAAAGCATCCTTAGTCCATTTCGGTCTGGTAGCCAGAGTATTTAAGTACTCGCGTGACGAGGAGGCTCGGAGCATCTCACGAAGTTGCCGGTCGGCGCCCGAAAAATTGGTGCCGCAATCGGAGTAGATGTCCGTGCACAGTCCTCGGCGAGATGTAAATCGACGGAGAGCAGCCTGAAAGGCGTTGGTGGTGTAAGCTGAAACAGCCTCGAGAGGAACGGCCTTGGAGCTAAAACAGATAAAGACAGCGATGAACGCCCTGTGAGCGCTGTGCCCACGCCCTTTGCTCGTCCTGATGAAGATAGGCTCGACGTAGTCGCTGCCCACGTGAAGAAATGGTCGTGCGGGAGTCACTCTTCCTGGAGGAAGGTTTCCCATCTTTGGTTGCGGAGTGGCAGCCCTCCACCGTGTGCATGTCACGCACTGATGCAGCCATCGCTTGACCACTGCTTGGACTTGTGGAATCCAGCGGGAGACGTGACCTCGAATCCAGTGGAGCGTGACCTTGGAATCGGACCACAAGATCACTGGCGTTGCAACTAGTTTTAGCACAGAGCGCGTGTGCACGAGTACACTTGACAGTATGGTGGCGGCGCAGAGTTCAAGTCGCGGGAGAGAAACAGGTTTGATCGGCGCGACCTTGCTTTTGGCTGTCAACAATAGAGTCTTCGTTTGGTGGTTTGCGGTGATGCGGAGATACTTCACAGCGGCGTAACCTCTTTCGGATGCGTCTGCGAAGTCGTGCAATTCGAGTTGAGAGCTCGTGTCGCAGGTGCCGAACCGGCGGCCGACTCTGAGCTTCTCAAGCAGTGGAAGTTCTTCCCAGAGCCGCTTCCACTTTCCAGCGATGGTTGACGGCAATGGTGTGTCCCACTCTAGCTGCTGCAGCCAGGCCGACTGCATGAGAATTTTTGCTTGAATGGTCACTGGAGCCAGCCATCCGAGCGGGTCGAAGAATCGAGCGGTCTCCGACAGCAGACTTCTCCTGGTGAACGCGACAACGATGCGAGGAGGAACAGAGAAGGCGAATTCGTCCCTGGTTGGATACCAGCGCAATCCCAGCGTTGAGTGGTTCTCTAGTTCCCACGACCTCGAGTCTCTGGTGAGACTGTACTCAGACGGAATGTCGCGAAGAAGCTCCTGGCAGTTGGCGGCCCACTTTCGGAGAGAGAACCCGCCCGCCATGCAGAGGTTGCGGAGCTCTACTTGGAGAGCGATAGCGTCCTTTTCATGCGCTCCGGTTGCGACATCGTCGACGCAGCAGTCGTGTCGTAACGGATCTGCGCCTCGAGGGAAACGTGGTCCATCGTCATCGGCGAGTTGACCATCGGCGTGATCGGCGGTTGAGCGGTGCACAAGGTCGGCTGACTCATGATCTGAGGTGCACTGAAGCGAGTGGCGCTGTGCTGAGTTGGTTACTTGGTCGCAACCTCCCGATAGGATCCAGCCGAGCTGTGTCTTTTGAGCGATAGGCGCTTGGGGGCCTCCCTTGCGGAGACCACCCTGGAGAATGATTGCGCATACCTCCGCTCCAAAAGGTAGCTCAATCGAGTCGTTCGCTGCGTAGTCCGGATCAGCCAATTGGAGCCCCTTTAGATGTGGCCCCTCCATTCTGATCCTGGCGTGAGAGCCGTGGTAAAGCGAAAGACGTGGCGGAATAAAGGCTCCGACTTTGAAGTCGGTCCCTGTGGTTAACGAGGTCACCTTGAGAGTCACCTTTCCCCTGCTGGGCCCGGAGCTTTTGCCGTTGATGCCGATGACTTCGATTGCGGATCGAGAGCGTGGCAAGCGTAGGCGCTGGACCAGAGCCTCGGAGATCAGAGAAGTTTCCGAACCTTGGTCGATGAGCCCGCGTGTGGTATGCTGATTGCCGTGACGATCAGCGACGGAAACTCGCGCAGTTGCGAGCAAGGTAGCCTTGTGGTCGGTGTCGCGGC
Source organism: Acromyrmex echinatior (assembly GCF_024713525.1). Lineage (NCBI taxonomy): Eukaryota > Metazoa > Arthropoda > Insecta > Hymenoptera > Formicidae > Acromyrmex > Acromyrmex echinatior. Next base: position 5,734,277 of record NC_141858.1, on the reverse strand, counting down.
GCACCGCCGACAGTGAGCTGACCTCGTGAGGTTTCGATGAAACGTACGCGTCGTGTAACATTGTGTGGTGACGAGACTGGCACGTAGCACACGTCCTCGTCGACTGGCACTTCGCGAATGTATGAGAGCCGAGACAGTTGAAGCACAGCTTGTGAGTTTCGGCGACGGCCTTGCGGTCGGCCGCGGATTTTTTCTTGAATTCTTCACACACCATCACGTGGTGCTTACCCTTGCATAGGACGCATTGGAAAGACTCGGTGTATTTCTTGACGCGATGCGACTTGGCAGATCGCGACGGATTGTCGGAGACCTTGAGCGATTTTGCTTTGGCGTCTTTGAGAGTTGGCGTTCTCCTTGTGACAAAGTCCAGCAACGTGTCATGGTTTGGCAAGTCCGTGGAATTGCTCACAAGCGATCGGATTTTTAAGCGCGGCAGCGCCGACTTGGTAGAACAATCGGTTCCCGATTCACTTGGAGGAGCCGTACTAGAATTTTCCGCTTTGAGTTTTGCCAGGTACTCGCTCAGCAGGCCGCGCTGCTGCACGTACGTGTTTTCGGCGGAATCGACGAATTGAGACGTGTTGTACTCACTCTCATCGAAGGCGTCCTTGTAATGAACTTGAAGAAGATTGTGTTGCTTCTTAAATTTCGCCCAAATCTGGTCGAGAAGCGCCACGCGGGATTCGACCGTGTGGTGGGTGATGTTGGCCGTTCCCAATTTCTTCAAATTGGTTATTGACCTGGCCATGCGATCATGGATGTGGCGCTGGGAGCTCAGCAAGACGTTTATTTCGTCACTCATGATTTCACTCGCGAATTCTTCTTTCTCAGATCTTCTTGATAACACGCGCACTGAACGCGATGCACTCGACACTGCGGATGCCGGCGAAAATCCGGCTCGAAGGACCAGAAAATGTGCGAGAGCGCACCGCGCGGACAGATTCGAGTGAGAAAACGGCACAAGGTTGATATGATGCACGACAGTGAAGAGAACTCCGTGTCATTTAATTTAACAAAAGAATTTCTTTAATGTATTCAGTTACAAAGTCAAAAGATATAATTAATTAAAGATCAAGATTAACAGAATATTAAATGCGGTCACCTTTTCCAAATTGAGCTTGGAATCGCGGTGATGGAAAATCTCGGCGATTTTCCTCGAAGCTTCTCGAAAGTTTCGGTTTATAGCGATTTCACTAAACGGTTAGCACGGCGATTTTTCTCGGCACTTCTCGAAAGATTCGATTTATAGCGATTTCACTAAACGGTTAGCACGGCGATTTTTTCGAAGCGAGATTATGACTCTAAGAACTCTAAGAACTTTTTGGAAGTAAGAAGGAGGACGGCGAGATCGAAGCATTTATTGCTTTCGATCTGAGCTTTCCCTTTTGGAAAAAATCCAATAAAATTTTGCCACAATCGTGATTATTACGTGGCATTAGGTGTACAAAATTGATTGGCGCTTTGGATTCGTTTCTAGCGACGTTCAACGTAACAGTCATGCGCGGCAGAAAATCCGTGCGTGGGATTGGTGACAGCGCGTGACGTATTCGTCGGAGCGCGGCGCTCGCGTGCGCGAATTGAATTGTTCTAGAACCTTCGATTGTCCGTTGCCGGTAACGACAACTTGTTTGCGTGTAACGAATTGTTTTTAAAAGGAACAAAGAACGACGAATTTGATGATTTTAACGAAGATTAAAATCATGTTTGAGATGAAATCACGAGCTCAATTTGTGCATGCGTTCAATGACAATTAATGTCGGTCGACTGACAGAATTCTTGCTTTTCTTTCGAAGTACCGATCTCGAACAATCTACATATGAAAGGTTAACGCCGAAAGAAATCAAAGCCAAAGAGTTGGATAATGTTCATAGCACATCCGCACCAGCGTTTGCGACTGTATACAATTGGGTGAATGAATTTGAACGTGGTCGTACATCCACATGTGATGCATCTCGTTCGGGACGTCCAATTGAGGCTGCTACGCCAGAAATCTTCGATAAAGTCCACGATGTTTTGACTGATCGACCAGTCAAAAGTGCGCGAGCTTGTTGAGGCCATAGGCACAGTGATTTCAATTTTGCACGAACAATTGAGTATGAAAAAGCTATCGGCAAGATGGGTGCCGCGTTTGCTCACTAGTAGACCATAAGCGCGACTGTGTGACGATTTCAAAACAATGTTTGGAGATGTTTCAATATAATCCAGATGAATTTCTGTGTCGATTCATTACTGTGAACGAAACATGGATCCATTACTTCACACCCGAGACGAAGGATCAGTCAAAACAATCGACTTTATCGAGTGAACCAGCTCCGAAGAAGGCGAAGATCATGAAGTTGGAAAGGTAATGGCCACAGCTTTTTGGGATGCACGCGATATAATTCATATCGATTAACTTCCGTCGAAGCAAACGGTCAATGTTGATTACTACGCAACCTTATTGGACCAACATTTCAACAACATTTTAAAGAAAAAACGTCCCCATTTGGCGAAGAAGAAAGTGCTCTTCCATCAAGACAATGCACGGGTTCACACGTGCTCGGCACCGATGGTCCAAATTCAACGAATTCCTCTACGAATTACTTCCTCATCCAGCATATTCGCCAGATTTAGCCCCTTGCGACTATTTCTTGTGGAGACTATGTTGGGAAATAAAAATGAATCGATCAAAAAAATGTGTTTTACTATGTTTTTCTAAAAACTTATTGCCTTCGTATTATGCATAAAAAAGTGAAGTATTAGAAATAACATGTAAATAAAGTCAAGTATTAGATGTAACTAGTGTTCGAAATACCAAGGCATTAGTTACATGGTTAGTAATTTTGCACATGGATAAAATCCGATTTCGAAGATATCCGTATAATGTTTACTCGTACCACATGAGTACATATATACAGTGCAAAAATTTCCAGCAAGTGACACTTTGTACTCTAATCTTAAAAAAGAGTCTAACTTACTTCTTATAAGTATTTGCATTGCGTCGGATAGACGGCTAACGCATCACATTATGTATAAATTTGCATAGCCAAATACTTAACAAGTAGAAATATTTACAAATTTATTAAACAGTTTATATTAATTTTTAATAACACATATTTTTATAAAATTTATTAACAGAAAATATTAATATTGATTAAATAATTATGTAAAATAAAAAAAATATAAATATAAATAAGAACATTCCAAAAAATGTTGTCGATGGACATTATATCCCATTAAAATACTTGTTACATAAAATATATGGTGTCCCACGTAATTGTGATCATGATTTTTCTGGCACTTCCAATGATCTAACAAAAATTAGTTTGGATAAAAGTTAATTAGTTTTCAATCGGCTACAAATTGCAATATTAAAAATTTGCAAAATATTCTTTTTAGGAAAAAAGTCAAGGTCACCTTAATTTTTTTAAATGGCAATACATATTATTTACTTCATAATATTGTAATTGGTATTAAGACGAATTCAATGACCTATTACACTATGACTTTGAGATGACCTCAGTCAGATGTGAAGAACAAACGTAGCTATTTCGGAATTCGTGATATTCCCGAATGTAGTTCACACGTGTATGTAGTATATACGTAAAACAAATATCAACATAACTTGTAGTTAGCGTTGTTGGAACGCTTCAACAGTTTTTGTGTCTTAGTTTGTTGTTAGAGCAAATCATAGTTCATTCTCAGTTTGTCGAACATGTATTCCTATAATGAGAAAGTTCATATGCTGTTAATATTCAATGAATGTAAAAGAAATGCACGTGAAGCTGCAATTCTGTATGCCACAAGATATCCATAAAGACATCACCCGTGTGCAACAGTATTTTATAACATTGAAAAGAATTAAAGAAATTATGGAGAATTTGAAAAAAAGAAAAGGAGTAAACCGCATTTAAGTACAACTGCAGACAATATTCTTATGATCTTAGCACATTTAGAAGATGATAACGATTCTGTTTTACCCTCTCATGAATAGAATTCTTAGATAAACCAGTTTTAGTAGCAACTGCACGAATGAAAGTGTGCGGATTTTCTTCTAAATTATCTCTAGCCAGGCGGACCTTCATAAAACCGACCCTGAATTTATTGGGAAAATCTACTGCTGATCTGGTCTCACTAGACGAGTGGCTGTTCGATGCTTCGTTTGTTGAAGAGGTTAAGGATGCCCAGGCCTGCGAGAAAGTGGCTCGGGTACTCGTCAAAGCTCCTGCTGCGGCCTCCAAGATCACCCCTCAATGAGTAGTGAAGATCTAATCATCGCGGAGCAGACCCCAGCGAGAAATGTGAAAGTCCCTGTTCGCCAGTCGAATCAACCGTATTATCGAGCAGGGGCTCATCTACCGAGGAACCGATCTCGAAGATCAGCGTCCCATTCTCGCGCTTATCGCCGCTAAATTCGATAAGAACCGCAGGCTTATTTCTTGCACAATTGGGAAGCCAAAACATCGGATCCGAAAGTTTTACGTGCTATTCAGGGATAAAATTTCTTTTTTCGCGTCACCACCCGCGCGCTCGGAGCTAAGGGAACCAACCTTTTTCGATCTCAGCTCACTGCAACGCAGAAATCGACTTTGGGAAAAAGGAGCCATCCATTCGATTCAGTCATTGAGCAATTTCTCTCCCCCTTTTTCCTAATCGAAAAGCCATCAGGAGGCATGCATTTCATATTAAATCTAGAAGAGCTTAATTCCTACATTCTCCCGCCTCACTTTAAGCTAGAAAACTGGCGGACGATTGTCTTATGCTCCTTAATGTCGAGATGGCTTCTCTTGATTTAGAAGACGCTTATTTATCGTTACCTATTCACCCTTCTACAGGAAATATCTCAGATTCCAGTGACAGGAAATTATCTATGAGTTTGCGACCTTGCCATTTGGCCTTGTTACGATCCCATATATTTTTTACGAAAATTTTACGCCTAGTGGTCGCACATCTTCGTGCAGAGGGTTTGAGTCGGTACTATATCTGGATGATTTCCTCCTATTGACCCATTCGAAAGAGGCCTGTCGACGTAATGTTCAGGCACATATTAATACTCTTTCAGATCTGAGCTATTAACTTTGGGAAGTCAGAGCTGGAGCCTGCTCGCCGTCACAAGTACCTCGGATTTATGTTTGATTCTGAATCACAATCAGTCGCCATTCCAGAAACCCGCCGAAATAAACTGTATTCGCTTGTTTCAAACTTCTCGGCCAATTCTCACTGTTCGATCAGGGACTTCACTAGTATCTACCTTTCGTCTGTCGACCTATCTGATCGACCTTTCCGTCTGTCCCGCTGTAAAGTATGATTCACTTTACACAAAGAGCTTTGAGAGGCATAAGTTCTTAGCCTTTAAAAGAACTAGTAACAATTTTAAAGCTAAAATGTTCATCTCGCCGGATTTCGAGGAGGATTTCTGCTGGTGGCTCAATATTTTAGTCGATCGGGATCAGACCAACCTTATTCTAACGGGTCGCTTCGCACGGGAGATCTTTTCAGATGCCTCACGAATTGGGCGTCATCATTCGCGGATAGGACTCATGACTGGTGATCTGAGATAGAAAAGACCCTCCATATCAACATATTAGAGCTAAAAGCCACGTTTTACGCACTGAAATGTCTCGTATCGGATCTAAGTAACTGCGAGATTCTGTTAAGGGTGGATAACACCACGACAACATCGTACATTAATCGTTTCGGTCAAATATCCTCATTTACCATCTCTGTCGAAGGATATCTGGCAGTGGTACGAGGTTAAAAATATCTGGCTGGTCGCCTCCTATATCGCCTCTTCTGAAAAGTCATCACGGATGAAGAATCTCGTCGAAAAGATGCGGACACTGAATGGTCATTGTCCATGGTTTTTCAAATAACAGACAGATAATTTGGCCCTTTTGACATTGATTTCTTTGATTCTAACATCAATACAAAGTGCAACATCTTTGTCTCCTGGATCCAGTGTCGGCGCGTTCATCCTTGATTGGAGTGAATTTTATTTCTACGTTCCTCCCTTTCATCTTATTTCCACGGGTTCTGCGGAAAATGATTGATGATGAAGCGGAAGGAGTGGTGATAGTTCTCTGGTGGCTATCACAATCCTAGTTTCTATTCTTTAATCATCTTATAACTTCACATCCAATTATTTTGCACTCAGCTATCACAATCCTAGTTTCTATTCTTTAATCATCTTACAACTTCACATCCAATTATTTTGCACCCAGCGGATAACTTATTATCTTCTCCTTTTAGGGATCGTCATCCGGCGACCGGATCGCTTTCCCTGGGGGCAGGGAAATTATTGGGCAAGCTTTTGAGGCCAGAGGCGTTCCGCAGTCTGCCATTGGCATTATGTTAGCATCTCTCGCACCAGCTATCCGTCAGTATTCTGGCCTTCTCCGCTCCTGATGAGATTTCTCTTACAGACGGCATTGCTATTCTGTCCGAAAACCAAGGATGTCCCCCATTTTCTGTTGGAATTAGCGGGAACAGTAGGTTCTTATGCTTAACTCCGTCAGATCCGCAATTTCATTAATTTCAAACGCAACGTTCGGAGGCGACCCCCTTGTCAAACGTTTTTGTAAGAGTATTAGTGTATTGAAGCCATTCGGTCCGCGTTACGATTTGGAATCCCTCTCCCGTAATATCGTAATACCTGGCATTCCTTTTTTCTCATGAATCACTAAAGGTGATAACTAAAAAGTTAGTCTTATTGTTAGCACTAGCGTCGGGACAGCGTTGTCAAACCCTTGTGGCGATTCGTGTCTCGCAAATCTCATTTACTGCAGAGAGAGTTCTCATTCGCGTTCCGGATAAAGAGCTCCAGGCCGATCACAGCCTTTTCTATCCTTCTCTCGATTCAGGGGACACAACAACTTATGTGTTGTTAATTTACTTTTTCATTATTTGTCACGAACGCAAGACATTCGTCCCTCGGCCTGATTCTCTCTTTATCGCGCTCAAACGTCCTCACACCGCGGTAGGATCTCAGACAATTAGTCGCTGGATAAAGAATGCCTTAGCGGATTGCTGAATTAGGGACATCTTCTCCGCACATAGCATGCGACACGCGTCGCTCGCGGCCCAGAAAATCAATAAATCTTATTAGGCGTGCGGCGAAGTGGTCCGGTGAATTCCGTATTTTTGCGAATTTTTATAATAGATTAGTAATAGATGAAGATGCGTTTGCTAATACGATCTTATCTTCGGGCCAAAACATCTTAATCTAGTTTTCTTTCCTATGTGTCAGAGATGTATTCAAATATTCATAAGTGGTCTCACTTACGCTCAATAAAAAGCCACCATTTCTGCCTATCTGTGACTGTTGAGATAAATATCGATTTTCTTTTAAAACCTTTTTTCTTGTTTTACTGTCAAAGACGAGTCATACGTACATCTACACTTAATTCTCTATCCGGATGAGACCTAAGGCATAATTTATAGATCAAACGAACTTACCAAGTGAAATTTAATCATAATTATATCGATCAGTCTCATTCGGATGAACCGTCCCTCCTTGATCCTTCCCTGAGCGTAAGTATTAATGGGTGACTCGTCTCGGGTTCTCTAACTTTGAAATATGAGCATGGACGATCGCACGTGGTGCCAGGCGCGCCATGGCATCGGACGCGCAGCAGCGCGGAGGGAAAAAATTTTTCTTTTTTCTTTTTTTTTCCTAATATTTAAACTCTGTTGGCATGGACGCACGTTTTTACTATACTTAATTCTTCATCCGGACGAGACCCATCGGCATAATTATGATCAAACTTCACTTGGTAAGTTCGTTTTTGATCTATAAATTTTATATAAAACTTTAATTAAAATATTATTAAAATATAGACTAAATATTTTATGTAATATTTATAATAAATAGAAATAAATATTCATAGTAACTATTTTTTATTTGGATTCTAATGTCTTTAAGCACTTTTATAGCATTTATTACAACATTTACAATAAATATTTCATAATATTTACAACAAATGTTTATAATTTGTGCAATCTAAGATTACAAAAATATTTACAAAATATTTAAAATAAGTCTTATAAATATTTATAAATAATTTGTAAATATTTTATAAATATTGTGATATTCACTGCTAGTGCTAAAATCTATCATGCATGTGATATATATTATAGATTTTCAATGTTGACAGTGATATCAAAACGCAGCTTAATAATTATATTACAATATCCGTGTAAAAATAGCGTCAATGGGATTAGCTTTACTCAACAGTTACTACTTCATTAAGAATTATAAAAAAATAGTTCCGAATTGTTTAATTCAATTTTTGATAAAGAAGAACATTATATAATTAGTGGGCACTACATATGAGAAACACATAAATATATACATTCATGTATAAAAATTGTAAATATATGTGAAATATAAATTTATATATAATATATAATATTTATAAAATAAGGGTTATTATAGATTATTGTAACGGTGAGAGTAAATGTGACATTGTGATATTGTTAAAAATAACTAAAAATTATTTTCTATTCAAATATATATTCAAATATATTGTAATGTCACATTTAGCTCCACTATCTACCACATAATAATCGTAATGATCTTACAAATATAATTTCATATACATATATATGTAAGTCTATATTATATCACACTCCAGAAAGCAGAAAATAATGAAAGAAAAAAAAGAAGAGACAAAGGCAAGTAGAGAGAGCATGAGAAACGAAGAAAGAGAGAAGCCGAGAGAGAGAGAGAGAGATATAAAGAAAAAAAAAGTTAAAGAAGAGACAAAGAAAATTTAGAAGAAAAAAAGAAAGAAAATAAAAGAAGAAAGGAACAAGAAGAAAGAGATATAAAAAAAGAAAACGAAAGAAAAAAAGAACAAGAAAAAAGAAACACGAGAAAGGAAAGGTTCGTATTTTCTGATTACAAAATTTGATTGTTTATTAATGCTAAGAATCAAAATAAAGCCTTAAGCTATATTATAATATATTATGTATTTCAAAATAAAGTCATTTTGATTCTTTGTTGATTTTTGTGTCTTCCTTGGATATCTATGTAAATATTATTCATGGTATATTGTAACATAATACGCTAAATACTTTTATAGATCAATGGATGAACAAATGTCCATAAGCGAAGAAGAGGAAGAAACAAACGAGAAAGAAGAAAGAAGAATAGAAAAAAAGAGAAAAAGAGGAGAGTGACATTTGAAAGAGAGAAACCAGATGTAAGTTCTATTTGTGAATAACAATTTTAAATATTCAATATTATTCTTATCTTATAAAACATTTGTTTTATTTGTTACCTTTTTTGTAGATATTTTTTAGATATTATTCATTAATGTAAAAGGAAATGTAAGAGGAAGGTGGAAAGCAAGACGGAGAGGAGCAGAATGGAGAGGAATAGGATGGAGAGAAGCAGAACGGAGAAAAGCAAAATGAAGAGGAGCATAATGGAGAGAAGCAAAATAGAGAGGAGCACAATGAAGAGGAGCAAGGAGGCGAATCTATAATAAAGCGAATTTAGGATCCAAATATGGCAGCCCTGTATTTTATTTTATTTATAATTAATTTTTAACTGTAATACAAATTAATAAAATAATAAATTTATAATAAAATTTATAATAACGAAGTATAATAAATAATACAGTATAATAAATAAATAGAATAAATAAATGCAGGGTTGGCCATATTCGACGGAAAGATGTTTTTTTTTTCAATCATGGGAAAGAGATGTTAGATCGAGTAACGACGTTTCCCATGATTGAAAAAAAAACATCTTTCCGTCGAATATGGCCAACCCTGTATAACTTTTACGTATAATATAATTTATGGGTGCTTTCCAATTGTTTGACACATTTTGATACAAATATAGTAAATTAATTCACATATTTTTAGTGTATTAATAAATTAATTCTTTCAAGGTTATGAGATTATCATGACAAAGAATATGTAAACAAAAGAGTTAAATTATTTATAAATACTGGAAATATGTTAACTAATTTGCCACATTCGTGTCAAGCAATTGAAAAGCATCCTATTTTATCCCAAATTAATCAAGATAGAACGTATCTGTCTTGTTGCTGGCCAAATATGCAGTATGTATTGCTCTAGAATTGCAGCAATTGAGTCATTATTTGAAGGCAATTTCATGCCTTCACGATATAACAACTTTGAGTTGCCAGCAATTTGCCGACAATTTTAAAAGCATCCTCAAAAATGGTGATTTCATATACTACATATGTAATAATGTGATGAGGAAATAAAGCTCTAGAAATTTTAATCAAAATCTCAATTGTATGTGTCAATAAATATTCGGGATAATAGTGCAGAACAATTTTATTACTTTTTAATTATTGATCATTTTCGAACATAAAACGTGACATTAATACAATATCATATACAGAGTGCGTGACTAAAATCCGGACAAATTGAACAATTTCTTTAAACAAAATGTTTTTAATGAAAAATTAAATATTACAAAAGTACCTTTACATGGCACTTGGGGGATACCTGTAAAACACAATTATTCGATATATCCCCCATTAGCGGACGGCTTCTATTTTCGGTCTGAAACGTTCGCACGCACGCTGTAATGTAGCGCTGTCCATGCGATGAATGTTGCCTCAATAGCGGTCTTTAATGACGTCACATTGGGATGCCGAGACTTGTTTGTGACTCTTTCAACGCTCCATACGTAGTAGTCCAAGGAATTTAAATCTGGGCTGTTGGCAGGCCAGAATGGAAGCCGAGGCGAGCATCTGTCCTATCTTTAATGTGTACGATTTGTATCGAAGATCGACCTCGACAATTCGACGCATTGTTGGCTCGCTTACATCAATAATCGATACTAATTTTCGCAACAATTGCCCTTGATCATCTGAAATCAGCGCTTGAGTCTTTTCAACAACTGCGGGGGTCCTCGCGATGCGTTCTTTCGAGTGATTCTTCCTTGCTGGCATACTGGAACCTTCTGTTCCATTGGACGTTCTGTTCTAAAGCCATATATTTTGCCACAACGTCATAAACGGTTTTGATCTCGGGTATCCAAAGAACCGAATTATTTCCGTTGCTAAGCGTCCAGCAATGATCGCGGCTCTGCGATTATACTCCGCACTTGGCTTCAACATCCATCAACGGCCATTTTGAGAACATGACTGTTTACTAGAAGCATTAGGCTTTCTTGGACGCCAACAACAAATTCTCGCGGAGACATAATATAACGGAAAATTTAAATTGAAATTTGTCCGAATTTTGGTGACGCACCCTGTATGTTATTTAAATCATGTTCTTTTTTTCATATTTTAGCTATATTTTATATTATTATCAATAAGATTGGAAACAAGACCGTTTATGCTAAATAACATTACTTTGAACACAAAGCGCCACTATGGTCTGAGTGTTGAGATGTTGAATATATATTAGGTGTTGGAATTAATTCGTAGCGTTTTACAAGTGATGGGAAGTACTTTCATTAATGTATTTTTTAATGCTCATGTGAAATAAATAACATTCTTTCATTAAAAAACGCTACGAATTAATTCCAACACCTAATATATTTAATATATATATTTATATAAATGAATTACTTTCAGAAATAATAATTGCGTGCCGAGATGGTTGTCGGAGTTTCAACGCAATCAATCTGAATTATTAATAATCCCCCCAAATTTTATATTATTATATTTTATATTATTATATTTTATATTATTATATTTTATATTTTTTATTTCATATATATCTTATATGGTAATAAGTGTACCAAATACCGACATATATACAGCACTTTGTCACGGTAAAAGGCTGAACTAATAAGCGTGGAAAAATGACATTTTGACGACGTTTTGACGACGAAATTTGTGCTGTAAGCCATTTCGTTATTATTTGCTTAATTGTGAAAATGTGACATGTCTTGTACTTATAAAAGTATCTAAAAATGAGCAGAAACTATAGTTATCTTGGAATTTGATACGTAAAGCGTATATTTCATTCATTTTAACAGCTATTTAAATCGTGTGTTTCTGCTCGAAATTATCTCACTTTACCTATCTTTTATCATTTACTGACAAAAGAACTACTAAAAAAGGAAAGTTTCTAGCCATTTTTACAGGTATTTTAAAGCAATCTTGTCATTTAAATTTATCCAAATTGTCTTTATATACAAAACTGGCTTCAGGCATAAATGTACGTGTCATTCCTCGCTTCTGATGTCACGATTCCAACATGGTCACCGCGACTATTCAGTAGTAAATAGTTTAAAATAATTTCGGCTAATTCCAATTTATCCTCTGATATTGCTGTCCTATAGACGCTACGATTCTTTTCTTTCGAAAGAATCAGCTCCACGTTGTAACTACGGTTGGCATCTATAAGACTTGAGTCCTCTGATAACGATCTGACAGAATTGAAAAGAGGGACCAGACAAGCTCTGCGAAAATTCCAATGCGTAAACATCAATCAACTCGGAAAAAATAACAACCTTAATGCAGGTGAAAAGTGACAAGATTGCGAAAGACATTATAATGCACCTAATAATAAAAATCCTCACGCAATAATAAAAATCCAAGTTTTGTCATCCCAGGCTGATTAACCATTTTATCTTGAGAAAACAGGCGTCACGTCGCGTTTAAAAAATCATAAAACGCATGAGATAACTTCCCACATTAGTGTCTAAGATCGGACTCGCAACTGACAATGATTGCCTTGCACGCAAAACTAGTTATGCACGGTAACCGTGTGTTTACCTAGTCATATTTTCGGCGAGGATAACACAATTCGTCATCCGTCTGGAGCAATCTTGCCTCTTTAAAGAAAAACGTAAATCATTTCTTTTCTTCTCGAAATCTCTCTAACGATGCACTTTAGATTAACAACGATAGGATGCTATAAAAATCGTAAATCTCACGTGACATTGCAATTAATTATTGCATCCTAGACAAAGGGCATTACGCCCTTTTTTCGGGGTATAAATAGAGGTCTCGCGGAAGCGTAGAGTGTCAATATGAAAATCAAGCTAACTCGGTTTACGTTAGCACCAAAGTCAAAGTAAGCCGGTTCACGTTAGTACAGTTCATGTCAGTGAAAAACCACGTAAGTTCGCGTCAGTAAACTTGTTTACGCCAGTTCGCGTATCCGTACTCGAGTACATCGAATCGAATTCGCGTCAGTAACCCAATTCACGCCATTTTAATCTGCACGAGTGCATCAAATCATTGTTGGAATCAACTAATCACTGCCCACTGTGACTATTCTCCTGGCGCTCTTGCGTGCACAACGGACCTCCTAATCATCTTCGAGTAATATCCACCCGAGATTTTGTGGACTAAGCAGCTAAACAGTTAAGTTGGTCTGTCATTCCATCCATTCATCCACACATCCTCCCGTATAAGCACACACACACATATATATTTACATATATACATATATACATATATAAATATGTATATATATATATATATATATATGTGTGTGTGTGTATATATATATATATATATATATACAGGGTGTCTGGAAATAATCGCCAAATATTTTATGGGCAGGTAGAGAGGACTAACCTGAGTCGAAAAGTCCTCTATCAATTTTCGTAATAGTTAACAAGATATTAATTACTAAAAATTGCCAAATATTGATCTTGAATAATTTTTTACTCAAATACTATCAACTTTAAAGAAAAGCTGCAAGAGACAAAAATCATTTATTTTCTTCTCATAAAGTTCTAAGAATTTTTTATCAACTTTTTAGTACTGCACTTTCTTTTTCAACATGAGAAAATATGATATTAAAAAATTCTGAAAAAATTCTGAAAAAAACGCACGTACCCATGCACGCACGCACCCACGCACGTATTATAAGATATTGTACACACAATATGGTCAATAAATTCACATTATATTATTTGCAACCAGCCAAGCCGATCTGTACATCTCCTTTCCATGCCTGAACCTTTTTATTGCGTCCGACCGCTGCCTGACTCCGACGAACTAGTCCGCGTATAAAATTCAGGTTATTACAACTTAGAAGCTAATAAGAACAACATCATCTTTTCATCTATTTCAATAATTATAGCTAATATTTCTAGATGACTAACTAATAATGATTATTCACGCAGTAATATCAAAATAAATACACGTTGCTCACCTACAAGCATGAAATACATGCACGCGATAAATATTTTCCTTCTATTTACGCATCCCCTTCATTCAACTCCTATATAAACTGCGATAAATATGTAGTATACTAAAAATAATGAGCACAAACTCCCATGGCTTTATTCAAACATTTTTGACATTAAATTTTCTTGTCGATAAAAACCAATTTAAGGGCATTCATTTAATTGGTATGATTATACTGTGTCCTAGTTCTCTGCTGTGAACCAAACACACCAGCAATGAACAAAGACGTCTATCCATTTCTATGATTTGTTGTAAAATGTTGCACAAAAAGTATTCTCGTAGATATTTTTTCTACATTTCTCCTATGATGAGCAGTGAAAACTATTTACTGATTGACTGGTGCATTGGAGCTCTCGCTCGTGTGTCTCATTTTGTAAAATTTTATTTATTTATTTATTTTTTGACGGTGTATTCAATGTGGAATTTTATTTATCTTTACAAATATACGAATTAATTTTCAATGTACTTGTTCGAGAGCGATTTAGAGCGATAGCGAGAAAATTGTGAGTGAGATGGCGTTTTAGCTGAAATTGGATTTATACGAATTCTCGATTGCGAATCAAACGCGGCGGTTTTCTGACGGCGGAGCGTCTCTCAGGCGATGCACTTGTAGCGAAGCGTTGACTCTGACCGAGAACAGCAAAGAAGGAGGCATTGCTACTTGATTTTGTCTTTTATCCTCTTTGAAGAACAAAGTCTTTCTTTTATAGTCGCCTATGAGATTCTCGTAAAATTGAAAAATTTGAGGTGACCCCCTATTTCGGGCAACGATTGGTAATTTTCGAGCGCGATGGTCAAGTGATATTGCCATGCGCGCCCGCTAAATCAGGAGTTCTAATTGGGGTATACACATGTTACGCGTTTCGCGTCATGCTAGCGCGCGCGCGCTGCGATCCGAATTAGCTTGCCGTTATAGCGATTGAGATTTGTGTACGTACGACATGTGGCTTAGCTTATGTTTTTCGACTTTACGAGGTTTGACGAGGTGATAGCCAAGTTGTGTTTTGGAAACCTCTAAAGACGCTTAGAATTCTTCTAGAAGCTTCCGATGTCGCATGTACGATTGCCGAATCTGCAAAAAACTGTCTGTTTTGGCTGTATCTCGAACATCCCGTCCGCCTTGTCACGCAGTGACGAAATTAATGCTCACGCTCGACAAGCGTACAGATGTCGCGATTTCGGTTTATTGCTTGGGAGATCGCGGCGTTTCAGGTGGCGCAGGCTGATGATATATGCGCGTGCCGCGCACGGTGTTGTGGAAACCTGTGCGTGCACATGATCGGAGACGCTTTGAGTTTAAACTAATAAGAAAGTATTTAAGAAATATAATATATAATAAATGACGCAGACGCGGTCATGTAATCTAGCTATGACATCAATTAAAAGGAATTAGCGGATAATCGTGATTACAAGGCATTGATTGCGCAATGTTTGCGAACGTAATCAGAATAAATTCAAAACTAAACAGCGAAAATGTAACAGTGTATAGTATTGCATTAAGCGATAAATATGTTATTATCAAGAAATTGAAAAATTCGCATCATCGAAAATTGCGAAAAGTAAATAAGATCAATATGAACATTACTGCGATTACACGCGCTTTGACTGACGCGAGTACATTAAAGAAGATCGCGCGGTTTAATACAATGTGGTTTTATTGCTTTTGCGAGGCTGCATGGTCGAGCCAGCAGGTCCAGGCAGCATCACCAATTTGATTAGAGGTCGGATGAGCTCGGAAGAAACTGTGCGAACAGTTGCCGCTCGGGTCACACTGTCTTCTCCTGGGTAGTTTGGTGAGCTAGAGGCCATTTACTTGGCGGTGATATCTCTGAAAATATGAGACACAATGAGCCGCAATCTGAGGCGCAGTGCTTACCTTGTTCACTTCGAGCGTGAGGTCAAAGAATGCAGGTACTCGCGTGACCACCTTTCCCAAAAACGATCACGCATTCTTTGAAGATGCTGCCAATGAGAGAGAGAGAGCTTGTTGCCTTCTCTGTGAGCGACGGTTCTGAAATGGCTAGCAACGGAGCTTCGATGAGCAGATGTCCTGGAGTGAGCGCAGAGAGGTCGTCGGGATCATCAGATAACGCCAGCAAGGGCTGAGAATTCAGGCAGGCCTCTACCTGAGTTAGGAGAGTGCTCATCTCCTCGTAGGTGAGCGTAACGTCGCCGATTACTCTTCAAAGATGGTACTTCGTCGATTTTACTGCTGCTTCCCAGAGGTCTCCAGAGGTCGAAGTGAGGTGCGGAAGGTGGGTTGAAGTGTCACCGGATTCCTTCTGTGACAGCAGCATTCGCGATGCGGCTGCCGTTGACGGAAGAAGCTCTCGTATCTATCGGTCGGTGCCAATGAAGTTCATGCCATAGTCGGAGTAGATATCCGAGCATAGTCCTCTCCGTGTGAATCGACGAAGCGCGACCAGGAATGCATCCGTCGAGTAATCGGACATGAGCTCAAGATGCATCGCTTTAGAACAGAGACACACAAAGATTGCAATGAAGGCCTTGTGGAACCGGTGCCCACGTTTCTCGACTCGTGCGAATGAGTATCGGCCCGGCATAGTCGATGCCGGTTCTGAGGAATGGACGTGCAGAAGTTACGCGTCCTTAAGGAAGATTATCCATTGACGGCTGTGGCGTGACTCCTCTCCATCTGATACAAGTGACGCACCGATGCAGCCAGTATTTTGTTATGGCTCGCCCTTGAGGGATCCAGTACGGCAGTCGCAACAGGCTCAGAATCAACTGCACTTCTCCATGGGGTGTTCGGCGGTGACACGATGATGTCAAGAAGCGTGCGAAGTGTGAGTGCAGCGAAATGATTATCGGATGCCGCTCGCCCGGAGAGAGAACTGCGTGCTTCAGGTGACGACTCTCAGCACCCCTTGTTTGTCGATGAAGAGACT
Source organism: Acromyrmex echinatior (assembly GCF_024713525.1). Classification (NCBI taxonomy): domain Eukaryota; kingdom Metazoa; phylum Arthropoda; class Insecta; order Hymenoptera; family Formicidae; genus Acromyrmex; species Acromyrmex echinatior. The sequence goes on along the minus strand of NC_141858.1, from coordinate 5,717,242 downwards.
CAAGGTCCGCAACTGGCTGTGAGGTGGCAGGGGCGCTGACCTTCTGCGGCAATGATCTCGTGTGGATAATGCAGTGCCTGAACTGCTCGAATCAATTGTCCTAGTGCGGCGTCGGGTGTCAAGGTCGACTCTGGATTTCCTTCTGCTGTTGGCATTCTTCTTGGCCGCAGTTAACGTAGGCACCACGCTGTGACCCTCAGGAGTCGGTAAAGTGAGGAGAATCGGAGAAGGAGCTTCGACTCCGTGACCACCTTTGACGTGACAGTGCGAAAGTGGACGTTAGGCCAAGGGGAGTTGTCTCTGAGCAGCCAAGAGGGGCCTGTTCACCAGAGTAGATGATTCATAAGTTCTCCTGGTGTCATCTGCAGCTGAGGCGCAGTCGGCTGAGTTGTCCCTTTCGGGAACATGACGCCATTGTCCTTCTGGAAGTGCTTCTTGTATCATGGACATGCGGTTGGCCACGTAAGTCTTCCATCGAGAGACGTGACCCAGTAGAGAGTGACCTTGGAGTTAGACCAAAGAGTGACTGGAGCTGCTTAAAACAATACGTGTGTGCAACTAATTTCGTGAGGCGACGGCGCACAGTTCCAATCGCGGCAAAGACATCGGTTTGATCGGAGCGACCTTGCTCTTTGCCGATAGTAGGAAAACGTTGACATTGTCAGTGCTGATGATACGAAGATACACCACGGCTGCATACCCTCGTTCGGACGCGTCGTCGAATCCGTGCAGTTCGACTATCGCGTCCTTGGCGCCCGTGTTCAATCAGCAGTTGATTCGAAGCTGTTCAAGCTTTGGGAATTCCTTCAGAAAACGACTCCAATGGCAGGCGTCTGCTTGAGGGAGCGGGGCGTCCCAGTCCAGCTCCTGTAATCACTCTGATTGAAGTAAGATTTTTGCGCGGATCACTACTGGTGTCAATCATCCGAGCGGATCAAATAAACGTGCAGTCTCCGAGAGAACCTTCCTCTTGGTGAAATTTTTAATGGTGCAGCTTCGAATTGAAAATGTGAAGGTGTCGTCGACCGGGTGCCACTGCAAGCCCAGCGTTGCGCGACTCTCGTGTTCTCAGGACCACGAATTCGCGAGATAGTGATCTGCAGGAATGCTGACGAGAATTTTAGGATGGTTGGCGGCCCATTTTTTTAGCGGGAATCCGCCCGCTATGCATGAGAGCTGACGGAGCTCTGATTGCTTCGCGATTGCTTCGTCTTTAATATGTGTTCCGGTCACAATGTCGTCGACGTAGCAATCGTGTCTCAGTATGGCGGAACCTCGCGGAAATCTTTCGTTTTCGTCATCGGCGAACTAACGGTATGGATAGCGAGAAATGGCGCGCACGATAGACCGTATGTCAACGTGTTCAATCGATACTCGCGAACCGGATCGCTGAGTGAGTGCCAAAGAATGCGTTGATAATCTCTGTCCTCGGGCGCCACAAGAATTTGACGGTACATTTTTTCAATGTCCGTCACGATCGCGTATCGGTGCCACCGCCATCGGATTAGCACATCGGCGAGCAATGGCAACAAGTTAGCTAACAGCTGAGTGTTTAGTGACTTGCCGGACCTTGTACTCTGAAATCCGTTGAAGACTACCCTGAGTTTGATCGACGCGCTCGATTCTCAGAGCACTCCGTGGTGAGGTAGGTAGCATCTTGTTTGTGACTCCGATGACCTTGGCACTAACTCCATGTGATTCAACTCTTCGTATTCTTTTAGAAAGGCATGGTACAGGAGTCCGAATCGAACGTCGCGTTTGTACCGTCGCTCCATGATGGTGAGCAGTCGCTCGGCTGATTAGCGGGTGTCACCGAGTGCTTGGCGGCGCGGCAAATGGCAGTCGCATCCTGTAGCGGTGCGGCTGTGAGTTCGAACAAAAATTTCCTCGCATCGTTGCTCGTCTGGCGTGATGGACACTGAGGCGGAAGGTTTCTTGCTCCCAAAACGTTGCACGAGCGCGGTCAGCTTGTGGTCGGCGATGCACTGGAAGGAGCGGTGTGGAGTCATTGAGAGATTCTCGCCGCAGCCTCCCGAGAGAATCTATCCGAGCAGAGTGCGCTGAGCGACGGGAGTATGTGGATCGCCCTTTCGAAGGCCCTTTTGTAGAATGATAGAGCACACTTCCGCGCCGAGTAAGGGCTCGGAAGGCTCGATGGGATCGGCAGCCGTGAATTGAGGATCGGCCAGCTGGAGGCCTTCAATGTGAGGCCATGTAGTCTTGCATTTCGTAGTTGCGCCTTGATACAGCGAAAGACGTGGCAGGATGAAAGCGACAGCGGTAACTCGAGCTCCATTGATCATGGATATGAAACTGAGAGATACTTTCCCGCGACAGGAACCCGAGGGTGAGCCACCGATTCCGAAGATTGAGATTGCCGCGCGAGATCGCGGCAGGCGTAAGCGCTGGACTCGGAGATCAAGGATATTTTCGATCCTTGATCGATTAAGACTCTAACCGGATATGGATTCCAGTGGCGATCATTGACAGTAATTCTCGCGGTAGCGATCATTGCACGACTCGTTGTCTTGGCGCACAGCGGTCAACACACTTGCGTCGGCGGATTTCGCAGTGACGTACGCTTCATGCAAGAGCGTGTGATGTCTCGCCTTGCACGAAAAGCACGTCTTCGTTGACTGGCACTTCGTGATTGGATGCGAACCGAGACAATTGTAACATAACCGGTGTGTTTCAACGACGGACTTTCGTTCGGGTGCGGATTTCGACTTAAATTGTTTGCACATCATTACATTATGCCGACCTCTGCACAGAACGCAACCGGGAGCGTCGGCTACACGTTTGGCGACGTGCGATTTCCGAAGACCTTAGTGGTCCTTGGTTTTGCGGCCTTGAGAGTCAAAGTTCGCTTGGTAATGAAGTCCAACAAAATGTCGTGATCTGGCAAGTCCGTGGAATCGCTTGTGTGAGATTCCCACTCGAGACGAGTTTTCGGGTCGAAGAGCTCGATGACGAAGTGATTGAAAAGGTCGAAGCCATGCAAATTAATTGGTCTTCCTATACTTTCTTGACTGTTCACGGCACTGATCGCGGCATTGTAAATGCGGCTAAGTTCCTCGGCTTTTCATTTTCTGCACTGCGGTGAACGTGCAAAAATTGAAGCGCGACAATTCTTTTGTGTTCTCGTAATGCTTGCACAACAGCGCCCACGAGAATAATTATCTCCGGTTACGGCTAACGAGCGTATCAACGTTTCCGCGGATCCTTCTAAGCAACGTGTTTCAGTTCGTTAATTCGTAAAAAAAAATAATAATTCTTTTGTTTAATTAATATTAATTGTTGTTGGACGTGTGCATGAAATGAGTCTGCAAATTCATCTCTAGCACGATCTTAATTCTCGCTAAAGCTATCAATTTGTCGTTTTTTTCATTTCAAATTAATTCGTTATACACACACACAGACAATGGCAACGGACTATCGAAGGTTCGAGAACAATTCAATCACGGGCGCGAGCGTAGTACTCCGACGAACACGTCACGCGCGGCCATCAATCCCACGAGCAGATTTTTTGTCGTACATGACTGTTACGTCGAAAGTCGTTAGAAAAGAAGGCGCCAATCCGAGGCGCCAATCAATCTTATACAACGAATGCCAAAATTACAATTGTGGCAAAATTCTATTGGATTTTATCAAGAAGAAACCCCAGGCCACGAAGGCAATATATGCGCCGATTGTCGCCGATCTCTCTCTCTTAGTGTTCAGAGTCTCGCTGTTATATCGTGTAGAAAACCGCCAAATAAAACCGCTGTAAGGAAAATTCCTTCGAGAACCGCCGAAAAAAATCTCCGCGATTTTCTATCACTACTGAGTAAAATAATTCGGAAAAGGTGATTGTAACGAATATTTTGCGATAATCATTTATTTGTACTGAATTTGTGGTTGTAAAAATTGAAGTAAATCTTTAGTCAAACTACAAAGAAACGGAATTCTTTTCACTTTCGTGCGTTATATCAGCCATGTGTCGTCCTCTCACTTTAATCTTTACGCACGGTGCAGTCCCGCACACAATGCTGATGGAACTTTTCCACGTTTGAGATACGGATTATTACCGACGATGGACAGGAATATGTTTCGAAACGATGGCCAGTCTTCAAACGCGCCCGAAAATGATCGGATTTTCAGACGCGACAGCGCCGATTTGGTAGAAAAATCGATTCCCGATTCATTTGGAGGAGCTGTACTTGATTTCTCAGCCTTGAGTTTTGTCCGGTAATCGTTCAGCAGGCTACGCTGCTGCACGTAAGTAATTTCAGCAGAATCGGCGAATTGAGATGTTGAGATCACTTTGATCGAAGGCTTCCTTGTAATGTGTTCGAATAAGCTCGTGCTGTTTTTCGAACTTCGTCCACAGTTGATCGAGAAGCGCTGAGCGAGTTTCGACGGCGTGGAGAGTGATGTTGGCCATCCCCATCTTCTTTAAATTAGCCACTGATCTGGCCATGTGACCATGGATGTCGCTCTGAGCAAGGTCAGCAAGGTATTTATTTCGCCACTCATGATTTCACTTACTTACGTTCTCTCTCTCTGTTCTTTTAGACAATACGCACACTGAACGCGATGATACTTCCTCGGCGAAGGCGAATCCAACAATGTTCGAGAGCGAATTAGAGCAATAGCGAGAAAATTTTGAGTCAGACGGCGTTTTAGCTGAAGTTGGATTTATGCGAATTCTCGATTGCGAATCAAACGCGGCGGTTTTCTGGCGGCGGAGTGTCTCCCAGGCGATTACACTTGTAGCGAAGCGTTGACTTTGACCGAGAACAGCGAAGAAGAAGGCATTGCTGCTCGATTTTATCTTTCATCCTCTTTGAAGAACAAAGGCTTCCTTTTATAGTCGCTTATGAGATTCTCATAAAATAAAAAATTTGAGGTAATCCCCTGTTTCGGACAATGATTGGCAATTTTCGAGTGCGATGGCCAAGTGATATACTATTGCGCGCCCACTAAATCAGGAGTCCTGATTGGGGTGTATGCATGTGACGCGTTTCGCGTCATGCGAGCGCGCGTGCGCTGCGACTGATCGGAGTTAGCTTGCCGTTATAGCTGTTGAGATTTGTGTACGTACGACATGTGGCTTGGCTTATGTTTTTCGAATTTATTCGAAATGACCAATGATGGCCAAGTTGTGTTTTGAAAACCTCTAAAGACGCTTGGAATTCTTCTAGAAGCTTCCGATTCGCATGTCGCACATACGATTGCCGAATCTGCAAAAAAACTATATCTCGAACAGTACTTGACATCAAACTTACATTACTATGCAATGACATATATGTATACGAATACACTCTGAAGATATCGGACCTTTTTATCAATGGGATGAGCCCCAACGACAATAAAATCTGTTCCTATTATCATTTTTAAAAAATGAGTTTTTGGGCAATGTATTCAATATGGAATTTTTACTTATCATTACAAATATGAAAGTTATTTTTCAGTGTAATTAAACATTACGCATACTTTGAACTATACAATGACACGTATTATAAAAATGCACTTCGACACATCGCACATTAAATCCTTTATCTATGTGATTAGCGCTAATAACTATAAAATCTATCTGTTTCCATGGTCTCTTTTTAAAAATATTTTGACTTATTTTTACAACTGCGATAAAATCGTCCTTCAGAAACACAGTAAGTAGATATACTAGGCGGGTTCTAAGCCATGGGGCTAGAGGGGAATGCGGGGTGCGGGGAAGTACTTGTAGGCGCGGGGAATACCTAACGCGGGGGAAAGAGGGGGAAAGGTCTAATCTCCTACACAATAAGGCTCCTACACAATAGGACTCCTTTTTTTGTTATCAAAATTAGACCATGTTTTTCTTTAAAAATGCATTGATAATAAAGGTTTGAATTTGACCATGACATATTTTTCTTTTCTTTAAAAATGTATCGATAATAAAGGCATGTTAGAGAAAGATAGAGCGCGCGTGCTACGAGTGAAGAAAGGATGGAAGAATTAATAGAGTATGAGTTTCTTTTGTATGATACAGTTTTTTCAATTTTTATGGTTTTTCCTGGCGCGTCGAGGCAAAGGATGGGAAGTAAAAGACAATACACATGAAATAAGGCGAACAAAAATGTTTTATTTACATCTTATTACATCGGTTTTCGTACTTATTAAAAACTAAAGCTAATAGTTCGCAATCGATGAGCTGATGTCCATTGAAGATGTCGCTATCACATATAATGTTCTCAGATGCGATGTTGGAGAATCGCTTATAATAAAGGCCTGCATGTTAGAGAAAGATAGAGCGCGCGTGCTACGAGTGAAGAAAGGATGGAAGAATTAATAGAGTATGAGTTTCTTTTGTATGATACAGTTTTTTCAATTTTTATGGTTTTTCCTGGCGCGTCGAGGCAAAGGATAGGAAGTAAAAGACAATACACATGAAATAAGGCGAACAAAAATGTTTTATTTACATCTTATTACATCGGTTTTCGTACTTATTAAAAACTAAAGCTAATAGTTCGCAATCGATGAGCTGATGTCCATTGAAGATGTCGCTATCACATATAATGTTCTCAGATGCGATGTTGGAGAATCGCTTATAATAAAGGCCTGCATGTTAGAGAAAGATAGAGCGCGCGTGCTACGAGTGAAGAAAGGATGGAAGAATTAATAGAGTACGAGTTTCTTTTGTATGATACAGTTTTTTCAATTTTTATGGTTTTACCTGGCGCGTCGAGGCAAAGGATGGGAAGTAAAAGACAATACACATGAAATAAGGCGAACAAAAAAATGTTTTATTTACATCTTATTACATCGGTTTTCGTACTTATTAAAAATTAAAGCTAATAGTTCGCAATCGATGAGCTGATGTCCATTGAAGATGTCGCTATCACATATAATGTTCTCAGATGCGATGTTGGAAAATCGCGTATACTTGGTATCTACCGTATCGACGAGTCGAGCTAATCGTTCGAACGTTACATCGATACACCCGTTAAAGTCAAACATACGGCGTAGCGTCGTTTCGGTCATCATAATGCGTACGGATGAAGAATCGAGACGTACGACCGTAGTATAGTTCAGCATGAAAACACTGACGGTTAGCGGTCCAACACTTATAAAATTATTCTCGTATTCGTTTCGAAACAGCTTGTAAATATTTCCTCACTGCTCGTAGAGGCTCTTCCACGTTTCGAGAGACAGCGATAGTTCGTGTCCGCGATGATCTCCAAGGGCGATCTCCACGTAACTCGGTGGGCCAACGTTGATTCCAATTTCCAAAAATTTGTAGCCCGTATTCGTCTGATCGTAACGTCTGCGTCAGTAAACGCACCGCACGATGTTCCGTACTGTGTACATACATAATGTTAAAAAACGTTTCTTTTGTGCATAGAATGTTGAAACTTACATGTTATATTCCTTCTTCACATCGTACGATGCACTGCTCTCTTTAGCATACATTTTTTCAGCCGTTCGTACAAGCGGGTATCGTAAACTGATTGCATCCGTGTAAATAGTAATACTTCTGGAATCGATAAGAGAAGACAGGTCCTCCCCCCTCTATCCAAGAATTTCGAATATGTTGCGACACGTTTTATCAAGTCTTTCTACGTATTTTCTTTGTCACGAATTTATACATACGTTTATACATACATTTATACACACGTACATACGTACATACGTTTATACATACGTTTATACACACATACGTACGTTTATACATACGTTTATACACACGTACATACGTACATACGTACATACATTTGTACATACGTTTATATATACGTTTATACATACGTTTATACATACGTTTATACATACGTTTATACATACGTACATATGTTTATACATACGTTTATACATACGTTTATACATACGTTTATACATACGTACATACGTTTATACATACGTTTATACACACATACATACGTTTATACATACGTTTATACACGTACATACGTACATACATACGTACATACATACGTACATACGTACATACGTTTATACATACGTACATACGTTTATACATACGTACATACGTACATACGTACATATGTTTATACATACATACGTTTATACATACGTACATACGTTTATACATACGTTTATACATACATACATACGTTTATACATACGTTTATACGCACATACGTACGTTTATACATACGTTTATACATACGTTTATACATTACAAAGGAAGAGAAAAGAAATACATAATAAATATGTTAACGTATTTTTATTTAAAAAATTCTTTTGCAACCACCAGTTATATATTTTCAATACATTTTGTAACGCGCAATTCTTAACATGTTGTCCACATCGTATAATATTAGTAACATCTAGATTAGATAAAGATTCCATGTGTTCTGTCGTAAACTGCATCCAGGGTCTCAATGTACATGCGTTCTCGCTCATCATCCAGAAGCAAGTTCCGCAGCCACGTTCGTTTCTCGCGTCCCTTGACATACACGACAGCATCAATAAATTTTTATTTCATTAATTAAGTAAAAAAATCCTATATTCGATCAAAGCTGATCTTATTTCCTAAATATTTCGGTTTGAATTTATATACATACGTACATAGACAATTCTATAAGCCACGCAATAAAGTCCTTTTCAATCTTGAAACGCAATCATGGATGGAACTACAGTGGTATTATAAAATTATGTATTACAATTTTGTGTTCATACATGTTCCCTTAAAAACGATATTCATTAGTTGTTGATCACGATTCATTAGTTGTTGATCAAACGGATGTTCACTTATTTATAATCATTGGCGACAAGTATTGCTGAAGTCGGCACGCTTGATTTATGCGAAACTGCAAAATTGTGTTTCTACGTATCCAACAGAGTAATCTTACCGCAAAACATGTTGAGATTCATCGATTTTTCGTAGAAAAAAATTTTTATATTACACTTATGCAAAATCGTATCTAACGTGGTCACAACTGCCGTACATCGACGTTTCACCGAGAAGAATTTATGCACTTTCATCTGTTAAACTTAAATTATCAACCGAAAAATGCTTTACTATTGTATCGTGTACCCACTAACACATGTTGATAGTATTAGTGAACTACAATCAAAACATTTATGACAATTATCAAACAGATATTAAACCATCGTCGAATGTCTATCGAATCACTGTCAAAAACATCTTTCAAATTAATGTCAAACATCTATCGAACCGTTATTGAATGTCTATCGCACCACTTTTAATCCTAACTATACACACTGAGTTCCCAGAAACCTCAACTTCAATTTCTAAATCGAGATCTTTTCGTATTTCTTTTCTTTTTCTTTGAACCAACAGTCGTCGAACGGTACCGCCATGTATCGTGTTCAACGAATAGAACCATATCAACGTCGACAAGATGTCCGAAATTGACCCGAGTATGATTAAACATCGCGTCACTCGTATGTAAAACGTACGTACGTACATACTACACATAGCGTACATTCTTCATTTTAAGGACTTACAAAATTAGCAGAAATATGACAGTGGTCTGTCAGACTGACGTAATCTTTGGTATATTTTTTAACATTACAGTTCAAAGTTAAATAACTGACACACTAATATCAATGGAGTAATATATTACAAACGTCTGGATTTTAATCGAGTCACTTTCAATGCAAATTTCCTTTCACAAAGATTTGTGAATTAATTTTCACGCTGCGGGCCTTGTACAGATTTTCTTTATTATTAGGTATTTATATTTTCTCAGCTATATATTTTAGTATTTTTATTATTATTATTAAATCCTCACTTCTAACAAGCTATGCTTTAATAACGTTTATTATTTCCAAATCTGTGCAGTTCTGAATATTTTTGTTAAATCATACAGTGTCATCTTAAAATATATTAGATATCATATTAGATTTATTATTGTACATAAATGCTGCTTTATTATGTATATTTTATATTATTAATATTTTAACTGTTTTATACGATTTTAGACATTTTGCTCATTGAGTAACTAAAAAAGATATTGAAAAAATTGCAAAATGCTAGAGGACTCAGTTTTTTATAGAAATAACACTATATGATTAATAGGGTGTTATTTCAGTTTTATAACCTGTATATGTACATATATTATACATATACACATATATAGGGTGTTCTGAAATTCGAATCAAAGTATTATATAGCAAGAAAGATCTCGAAAAATTAAGTTAAAAAGTTATTTGTAAATTTTTATTTTAAGCAGAAATTTTTGAAATATCAGGATTCAAATATAACGAGTTACAGCTTATATTTAGATGATCACTTGAATTAGTGAGTGCGCTGAAATATACGTTTACTTACTCTATAATACATATTACCGCATTTGCAACTCATCGGTAGGTAGCCCTCTAAGCATAGTCTGTAATTAACCATATTTAAACCTTTATTATTACAAAAATTACTTGAAAAATAAATAATTACAAGTAACTTTTTCACTTAATCTTTCGAGAACTTTCTTGCTGTAGTACGTAGGCTGCTGGCAAAGTTTCTGCAAACAATATGAAAAAAAAACATGTAAAATTCGGTAAATGGCTTTATTGTTTTTAGTAGTATTGTTTTTAGAAGTATTCGCCTTTAAGATCGACATTTTTGCATACGCTCGAACCAATTTTCAAAGCATTTTTTTTCACTCTGAGACTGTAACCTCAGAAATCAGTGTACAAAATGTTTCAACAGCTGCTTCAGGCACTGGCGACTCAAATCGCTCACCACGCATCTTCTTTTTAATGTTTGAGAACAAAAAGAAATCATAAGTGATAAATAAGGTGAATACGAACAATAAGTCATCAATGCGACATTTTTACTGGATAAAAAATCAACAGTTTGACGTGCTGTGTGACAGCTGGCATTGTCATGATGAAGGATGATGTGATGATTTCGGTTTGTTCTACGCAATTCATTTATGATTTCTGACAAACAAATTGTTGTATACTAATCTGTATTTACAGTCCTTCGATCCTCTAAAGTCACGATTGCCACATGCCGGTATAACTGAAGAAACAAGCAACCATTTGCTTGACAGCACTGCGTGAACAAACAACTTTGGTTGGTTTCGATTCATTTTGAAATACCCCCAACAGTGGATTGTTGTTTACTTTCGGGCTCATACGAATCCATAGATCCATGTTTCGTTCCCAGTAACGATATTGTAGACCAAATTTGATCGACCTCGGTTGAATTTCTTGAGCATTTCTTTGCTCCATTTAACACGAGCCTGTTTTTGAGCTTCGGTCAAATTGTGTGGGATCCAACGATTGCAAAGTTTCCGTACGCTCATGCAAGTGATCATGCAAAATCGTATGTATTGCTCATGTCAATGCCTAAGGATGCCTGAATCTCGCAGTATGTTATATGCCGGTCTCGCTCAATCATTTCACGCACAGCATCAACATTAATGGCAACAACAGACGTGGATAGACGACCTTCACGGAATTCGTTACAAAGAAAGGTTCACGCTGGAATTCGGCAAACCAATTTTAAACAGTCCTTGGATGGTGTTTCATCCCCAAAAGCCAAATGAAGTCGATCAATGCATTGTTTCGGAGTTAGATTATATTTGTAAAAAATCATTGCCCGAAAATTTTTACGCGAAATTTCCATTTTCTCACAAAAGTAACTTCTTTTAAAATACTATGCAAACAAAACTAGTTGGCTTGGGTACAAACTGTCAACTGAATTATAAGTTAAAAATGTCTAATTTTACGGATGTGATAGTAGCAGAACATTGGCGCCACTGGAAGTATTAGATTGCAGAAACTTTTCCAGCAGTCTACATATTCTGATTCGCGACACCCTGTATAACTGTATGTACATTAAATTAATTTTTATACGATTACATGCACATACAATATTATTTATCTATTATATTAAAATAATAAATAAATAATATCATAATATTAGGTGTAGTAAAAAAAAATCCATTATTTTCCCAATAGATGGCTTTAGTAATCTGTATCACGCGGTGATACAGATTACTAAAGCCATCTATTGGGAAAATAATGGATTTTTTTTTACTACACCTAATATTATGATATTATTTATTTATTATTTTAATATAATAGATAAATAATATTGTATGTGCATGTAATCGTATAAAAATTAATTTAATGTACATACAGTTATACAGGGTGTCGCGAATCAGAATATGTAGACTGCTGGAAAAGTTTCTGCAATCTAATACTTCCAGTGGCGCCAATGTTCTGCTACTATCACATCCGTAAAATTAGACATTTTTAACTTATAATTCAGTTGACAGTTTGTACCCAAGCCAACTAGTTTTGTTTGCATAGTATTTTAAAAGAAGTTACTTTTGTGAGAAAATGGAAATTTCGCGTAAAAATTTTCGGGCAATGATTTTTTACAAATATAATCTAACTCCGAAACAATGCATTGATCGACTTCATTTGGCTTTTGGGGATGAAACACCATCCAAGGACTGTTTAAAATTGGTTTGCCGAATTCCAGCGTGAACCTTTCTTTGTAACGAATTCCGTGAAGGTCGTCTATCCACGTCTGTTGTTGCCATTAATGTTGATGCTGTGCGTGAAATGATTGAGCGAGACCGGCATATAACATACTGCGAGATTCAGGCATCCTTAGGCATTGACATGAGCAATACATACGATTTTGCATGATCACTTGCATGAGCGTACGGAAACTTTGCAATCGTTGGATCCCACACAATTTGACCGAAGCTCAAAAACAGGCTCGTGTTAAATGGAGCAAAGAAATGCTCAAGAAATTCAACCGAGGTCGATCAAATTTGGTCTACAATATCGTTACTGGGAACGAAACATGGATCTATGGATTCGTATGAGCCCGAAAGTAAACAACAATCCACTGTTGGGGGTATTTCAAAATGAATCGAAACCAACCAAAGTTGTTTGTTCACGCAGTGCTGTCAAGCAAATGGTTGCTTGTTTCTTCAGTTATACCGGCATGTGGCAATCGTGACTTTAGAGGATCGAAGGACTGTAAATACAGATTAGTATACAACAATTTGTTTGTCAGAAATCATAAATGAATTGCGTAGAACAAACCGAAATCATCACATCATCCTTCATCATGACAATGCCAGCTGTCACACAGCACGTCAAACTGTTGATTTTTTATCCAGTAAAAATGTCGCATTGATGACTTATTGTTCGTATTCACCTTATTTATCACTTATGATTTCTTTTTGTTCTCAAACATTAAAAAGAAGATGCGTGGTGAGCGATTTGAGTCGCCAGTGCCTGAAGCAGCTGTTGAAACATTTTGTACACTGATTTCTGAGGTTACAGTCTCAGAGTGAAAAAAAATGCTTTGAAAATTGGTTCGAGCGTATGCAAAAATGTCGATCTTAAAGGCGAATACTTCTAAAAACAATACTACTAAAAACAATAAAGCCATTTACCGAATTTTACATGTTTTTTTTTCATATTGTTTGCAGAAACTTTGCCAGCAGCCTACGTACTACAGCAAGAAAGTTCTCGAAAGATTAAGTGAAAAAGTTACTTGTAATTATTTATTTTTCAAGTAATTTTTGTAATAATAAAGGTTTAAATATGGTTAATTACAGACTATGCTTAGAGGGCTACCTACCGATGAGTTGCAAATGCGGTAATATGTATTATAGAGTAAGTAAACGTATATTTCAGCGCACTCACTAATTCAAGTGATCATCTAAATATAAGCTGTAACTCGTTATATTTGAATCCTGATATTTCAAAAATTTCTGCTTAAAATAAAAATTTACAAATAACTTTTTAACTTAATTTTTCGAGATCTTTCTTGCTATATAATACTTTGATTCGAATTTCAGAACACCCTATATATGTGTATATGTATAATATATGTACATATACAGGTTATAAAACTGAAATAACACCCTATTAATCATATAGTGTTATTTCTATAAAAAACTGAGTCCTCTAGCATTTTGCAATTTTTTCAATATCTTTTTTAGTTACTCAATGAGCAAAATGTCTAAAATCGTATAAAACAGTTAAAATATTAATAATATAAAATATACATAATAAAGCAGCATTTATGTACAATAATAAATCTAATATGATATCTAATATATTTTAAGATGACACTGTATGATTTAACAAAAATATTCAGAACTGCACAGATTTGGAAATAATAAACGTTATTAAAGCATAGCTTGTTAGAAGTGAGGATTTAATAATAATAATAAAAATACTAAAATATATAGCTGAGAAAATATAAATACCTAATAATAAAGAAAATCTGTACAAGGCCCGCAGCGTGAAAATTAATTCACAAATCTTTGTGAAAGGAAATTTGCATTGAAAGTGACTCGATTAAAATCCAGACGTTTGTAATATATTACTCCATTGATATTAGTGTGTCAGTTATTTAACTTTGAACTGTAATGTTAAAAAATATACCAAAGATTACGTCAGTCTGACAGACCACTGTCATATTTCTGCTAATTTTGTAAGTCCTTAAAATGAAGAATGTACGCTATGTGTAGTATGTACGTACGTACGTTTTACATACGAGTGACGCGATGTTTAATCATACTCGGGTCAATTTCGGACATCTTGTCGACGTTGATATGGTTCTATTCGTTGAACACGATACATGGCGGTACCGTTCGACGACTGTTGGTTCAAAGAAAAAGAAAAGAAATACGAAAAGATCTCGATTTAGAAATTGAAGTTGAGGTTTCTGGGAACTCAGTGTGTATAGTTAGGATTAAAAGTGGTGCGATAGACATTCAATAACGGTTCGATAGATGTTTGACATTAATTTGAAAGATGTTTTTGACAGTGATTCGATAGACATTCGACGATGGTTTAATATCTGTTTGATAATTGTCATAAATGTTTTGATTGTAGTTCACTAATACTATCAACATGTGTTAGTGGGTACACGATACAATAGTAAAGCATTTTTCGGTTGATAATTTAAGTTTAACAGATGAAAGTGCATAAATTCTTCTCGGTGAAACGTCGATGTACGGCAGTTGTGACCACGTTAGATACGATTTTGCATAAGTGTAATATAAAAATTTTTTTCTACGAAAAATCGATGAATCTCAACATGTTTTGCGGTAAGATTACTCTGTTGGATACGTAGAAACACAATTTTGCAGTTTCGCATAAATCAAGCGTGCCGACTTCAGCAATACTTGTCGCCAATGATTATAAATAAGTGAACATCCGTTTGATCAACAACTAATGAATCGTGATCAACAACTAATGAATATCGTTTTTAAGGGAACATGTATGAACACAAAATTGTAATACATAATTTTATAATACCACTGTAGTTCCATCCATGATTGCGTTTCAAGATTGAAAAGGACTTTATTGCGTGGCTTATAGAATTGTCTATGTACGTATGTATATAAATTCAAACCGAAATATTTAGGAAATAAGATCAGCTTTGATCGAATATAGGATTTTTTTACTTAATTAATGAAATAAAAATTTATTGATGCTGTCGTGTATGTCAAGGGACGCGAGAAACGAACGTGGCTGCGGAACTTGCTTCTGGATGATGAGCGAGAACGCATGTACATTGAGACCCTGGATGCAGTTTACGACAGAACACATGGAATCTTTATCTAATCTAGATGTTACTAATATTATACGATGTGGACAACATGTTAAGAATTGCGCGTTACAAAATGTATTGAAAATATATAACTGGTGGTTGCAAAAGAATTTTTTAAATAAAAATACGTTAACATATTTATTATGTATTTCTTTTCTCTTCCTTTGTAATGTATAAACGTATGTATAAACGTATGTATAAACGTACGTATGTGCGTATAAACGTATGTATAAACGTATGTATGTATGTATAAACGTATGTATAAACGTATGTACGTATGTATAAACGTATGTATGTATAAACATATGTACGTATGTACGTATGTACGTATGTATAAACGTATGTACGTATGTATAAACGTATGTACGTATGTACGTATGTATGTACGTATGTATGTACGTATGTACGTGTATAAACGTATGTATAAACGTATGTATGTGTGTATAAACGTATGTATAAACGTATGTACGTATGTATAAACGTATGTATAAACGTATGTATAAACGTATGTATAAACATATGTACGTATGTATAAACGTATGTATAAACGTATGTATAAACGTATGTATAAACGTATATATAAACGTATGTACAAATGTATGTACGTATGTACGTATGTACGTGTGTATAAACGTATGTATAAACGTACGTATGTGTGTATAAACGTATGTATAAACGTATGTACGTATGTACGTGTGTATAAATGTATGTATAAACGTATGTATAAATTCGTGACAAAGAAAATACGTAGAAAGACTTGATAAAACGTGTCGCAACATATTCGAAATTCTTGGATAGAGGGGGGAGGACCTGTCTTCTCTTATCGATTCCAGAAGTATTACTATTTACACGGATGCAATCAGTTTACGATACCCGCTTGTACGAACGGCTGAAAAAATGTATGCTAAAGAGAGCAGTGCATCGTACGATGTGAAGAAGGAATATAACATGTAAGTTTCAACATTCTATGCACAAAAGAAACGTTTTTTAACATTATGTATGTACACAGTACGGAACATCGTGCGGTGCGTTTACTGACGCAGACGTTACGATCAGACGAATACGGGCTACAAATTTTTGGAAATTGGAATCAACGTTGGCCCACCGAGTTACGTGGAGATCGCCCTTGGAGATCATCGCGGACACGAACTATCGCTGTCTCTCGAAACGTGGAAGAGCCTCTACGAGCAGTGAGGAAATATTTACAAGCTGTTTCGAAACGAATACGAGAATAATTTTATAAGTGTTGGACCGCTAACCGTCAGTGTTTTCATGCTGAACTATACTACGGTCGTACGTCTCGATTCTTCATCCGTACGCATTATGATGACCGAAACGACGCTACGCCGTATGTTTGACTTTAACGGGTGTATCGATGTAACGTTCGAACGATTAGCTCGACTCGTCGATACGGTAGATACCAAGTATACGCGATTTTCCAACATCGCATCTGAGAACATTATATGTGATAGCGACATCTTCAATGGACATCAGCTCATCGATTGCGAACTATTAGCTTTAATTTTTAATAAGTACGAAAACCGATGTAATAAGATGTAAATAAAACATTTTTTTGTTCGCCTTATTTCATGTGTATTGTCTTTTACTTCCCATCCTTTGCCTCGACGCGCCAGGTAAAACCATAAAAATTGAAAAAACTGTATCATACAAAAGAAACTCGTACTCTATTAATTCTTCCATCCTTTCTTCACTCGTAGCACGCGCGCTCTATCTTTCTCTAACATGCAGGCCTTTATTATAAGCGATTCTCCAACATCGCATCTGAGAACATTATATGTGATAGCGACATCTTCAATGGACATCAGCTCATCGATTGCGAACTATTAGCTTTAGTTTTTAATAAGTACGAAAACCGATGTAATAAGATGTAAATAAAACATTTTTGTTCGCCTTATTTCATGTGTATTGTCTTTTACTTCCCATCCTTTGCCTCGACGCGCCAGGAAAAACCATAAAAATTGAAAAAACTGTATCATACAAAAGAAACTCATACTCTATTAATTCTTCCATCCTTTCTTCACTCGTAGCACGCGCGCTCTATCTTTCTCTAACATGCAGGCCTTTATTATAAGCGATTCTCCAACATCGCATCTGAGAACATTATATGTGATAGCGACATCTTCAATGGACATCAGCTCATCGATTGCGAACTATTAGCTTTAGTTTTTAATAAGTACGAAAACCGATGTAATAAGATGTAAATAAAACATTTTTGTTCGCCTTATTTCATGTGTATTGTCTTTTACTTCCCATCCTTTGCCTCGACGCGCCAGGAAAAACCATAAAAATTGAAAAAACTGTATCATACAAAAGAAACTCATACTCTATTAATTCTTCCATCCTTTCTTCACTCGTAGCACGCGCGCTCTATCTTTCTCTAACATGCAGGCCTTTATTATAAGCGATTCTCCAACATCGCATCTGAGAACATTATATGTGATAGCGACATCTTCAATGGACATCAGCTCATCGATTGCGAACTATTAGCTTTAGTTTTTAATAAGTACGAAAACCGATGTAATAAGATGTAAATAAAACATTTTTGTTCGCCTTATTTCATGTGTATTGTCTTTTACTTCCCATCCTTTGCCTCGACGCGCCAGGAAAAACCATAAAAATTGAAAAAACTGTATCATACAAAAGAAACTCATACTCTATTAATTCTTCCATCCTTTCTTCACTCGTAGCACGCGCGCTCTATCTTTCTCTAACATGCCTTTATTATCGATACATTTTTAAAGAAAAGAAAAATATGTCATGGTCAAATTCAAACCTTTATTATCAATGCATTTTTAAAGAAAAACATGGTCTAATTTTGATAACAAAAAAAGGAGTCCTATTGTGTAGGAGCCTTATTGTGTAGGAGATTAGACCTTTCCCCCTCTTTCCCCCGCGTTAGGTATTCCCCGCGCCTACAAGTACTTCCCCGCACCCCGCATTCCCCTCTAGCCCCATGGCTTAGAACCCGCCTAGTATATCTACTACAGTATTTACAGCGTACCAATTAAAAGAAATCGAATTTGAAGACGTTGTTGCAGAGTGATTTCGCTTTGCAAACAACGAGGTAAGAAAAAATTAGAATCTACACCGAAGGAATTACCACCAAGAGAAGTGTCAACAAAAGAAAAATAATATCATAATGATTATATATAGTATTTATTCATGACTTATTCGATGACTTTTCTAATATTTCATTTCATTTGTGATTAGTAATGATACTAATTTTTCGTTACATTATATATATATATATATATATATATATATATATATATATATGTATATATTGTACTATGACTTTAATTATACTTTTTAAATTCATACTAAGATATGAATTAGAGTTGTAATGAATATTGAACAACTACTCTGTAAATTAAGATGAAACTAATTAATATTAATATTAACTTCCTTAATTTTTAGTATTTTTATGATCGAAACTATTCGGTATTAGGCCGAATAATAGACTTCATTGGGTGTTCGACCGAATAATATAAAAATTTGTCGAACAGGTAAAACACTGAATAGTTGCCTAATATTCGTTGCAACTCTATGAATCAACTTTTCCATGACATGATAATTTTATTCATTTATCATGGTACTATTAATCTTGTGTTATGATCTCATAGTTTAAAATTTAAAACAGATAAGCATTTCCAAAATGTTATGTATGTTTAATATAGAGTAAGATGGTACAATTTCAAACATAATATAATTTTGAACAAAATAAAATTTGAATCAAATTTTCGAAATTCAAGTTTGATTCTTGTCCATTTACTCAAAAATGATAATAATATAAATGAATATATACAAAGTCTAATCGACGTCTATTATATTATCATTTTTCATTGGATAGCTCAATATCTCCTACACAATGAGACAATTACTAAATATGAACCTCAAAAATTGGATTCAAATTTTTTTTCGTTCAGTCATCATGTTTGACATTCACTTTACCCTACTTAATTTTTATATCATTCATTGTTTTAATATTATTATTATTTATGTCAATAATATATTAATTATATCACGTCTTGCAATATTATTTATATATGGATTTCTTTTAATGCTACAAATATATGTGCATAATACTTTATGAAATAAAATATTTTTATTGTAATATAATATAACGATTATTTTTCCGTTAATATAAACATAACATCATTTTATAATCGTAATTGTGCTTTATTTATATAGAATGTTATATCATACTATAATATATATTATAATATGTAGCTTGAAATAAATCGCTATAAAATTACTAAAATCGTTGAAATCTCTATTAATTCACACACTTTCAATAGAATTATACTAAAAATGGATCAATTAATAGAGATTTCAGTGATTTCAGTGATTTATTTCCACCAGAGTATGTAAAACATACACACACACACGCACGCACGCACGCACGCACGCACGCACGCACGCACGCACGCACACACACACACACACACACACATATGTCAACTATATTTTGAGGTTACTTATAGTTTGAGGTTATATTATAGTTTTTAAAATTTTTCAGATACTTTGCTTAAATATGATATTGTGAAAAACTTTCTCTTTGAATTAGAAATAGAGTCACTTTCGTTATTATTATCCTCACGATTTTGATCTAAATTAGTTCTACTTTCTAAGGTTCTACTTTCTAAGGTTTTATGCTATTTTTTATTGTTGAAAATATGAATTTAAGAGGATAACCATTCATTAAAAGAGTGATTTAAATCAAAGATGTTTTTTTGAAAAATTTTAAAAACTCACATTCATGGCTTTAATATCGCTTATAAACTCAAATGGAATGAATGAAATGAATTTATTTATAAAAACTGGAAAAGGTCCTTTGCTTAACGATGACCATCAATGCAATAGTCTACAAAATAAATTGTTTAAATTGTGAATCTTCTTATGTTGGCCAAACAAAAAGGAAATTAAAAACTCGTATTAAAGAACATAAGGCTGACATAAGAAAATCCACTTCCGAGATCTCAGTGATTTCACGTCACCAGTTGAATGAGATGCATGAATTGGATTGGGATAATATAAGAATTTTAGGCACAGAACAATCATTAATGAAAAGAAGAATTTCTGAAATGACATACATTAAAAGCCAAATAAGTGGTATCAATAAGCAAAGTGACATTGAAGGTTTGCCTGATGTTTATCTGCCTCTTCTTAAGAAAGATCTCTCTCACACGTAATAAATAATTCTAGAACTTTCTAAACTTTTGACTTATACATATAAATAGTGGTAACATATATGATATGACAAATAACAACACACAATGTCACGACAATTTTCTACGTGTGCAAAGGATGTACTTGAGATTCATCATTATTTTTTTGCTGTCAAACAGGTAACGATTCTATTCTGACACATTTCGATTAGAAGATATTAATGATACGTAAATTTATTAAATTAGAATCTGGAAATTTTCGTTCTACACTTTTCGTGATATGATTATTGGCGGTGTAACATTATTGTACGAGGCACTTTCACTTATGAAAGAACACTTTTATATATAATTATATCATACGACGGTTGAATTTAATGTCAGCTATGTGTAACTCTGCGTTTTAAGAATATTGTGAATTTACTAAGGATAGCCAGATTGTGGCCGAAACGTCTAATGTTTTTATTAATGTAATGATAATTAAATATCACAAACTATAACTTGTGCGGTGGTTTTTTTATGCTCTTTTTTTCATACGTTTTGAATTATAAACCACGTTCATTTTTATGATGTATTGTAACATTAAAATTTGTAGCTATTATATAGTGAACACATAACTGTGTCGACTGGGCGATTTGCCCTTTCGACTATTCCGTTTAGAGATGCTACGGCTACGGTTCTTAATTTATAGTTATTGACGAACGATATAAATTCAAATGAAATAAAGCCGTCTCGCGATCTATTCCGTCCGACAATTTCGGACGGAACATCGATGATATTGAAAAGAGAATATAAGTTGTCGCAAACTTCTTTCAAATTTGTCGTTTTTGCAGAAAACAAATGAGTAAAGCGAGTAAAAGCATTTATCGACACGAGAATTTATAAATGTCATTAGTAACTTGAAGAAGAAAATGACCGAAATGATCTAAATGAATTATTTCTAGTGATTTAGAAGCGGCTTTACTAATTTGTGAAAGTCCTTCTGTTTGTCTAGCAGACGAATTGGCGACTAGACACGTAACACAATTATATAGTCGCGAATTTGTTAGCGCATTGAAGGGAACTATTACGTTTTGTTTATCCCTTGAAAAATTTTTTCGATACTACAATGTGCGTTTTCATTATGGTAAGTACGTATAATTGTATTCGTCATTGTTTCTGATATCGCAAAGCGAGAGCAATCGGTTTTCCTTTTTTATACATTAAGCCTTCTAATATAATTCGAATTTTTCATCATCATTAAATTTTAGGTTATAAGCCCTATTTTTCAAATGAGCATCCTGCAGCTGTCGGAATTCTAATTCTCTTTCAAGAGGCAGTGACTCGACGAACATTACTAGTTGAAGCGTTCATGTAAGACATATTCTTTCCTGCTCGGTGAGTTACCTTAAATGTGTAATCTTGTAATCTAAGGGTCTAACGGGCTATTCGAAGATTCAAGTTTGCTTTATTAATTGCGTAAACCGGTGCATTGCAGTCAGTCACTACGGTGAATTGTATATGTGGAATCTCTCTATGGCCCTGACTATGGCATTTCCAACTCGAATGATAATTGGCTTCTGCCTTATTAGTCGCCTGAAATAAGCTATTGGCCCAATTGCCAATCGATTGTTCTTGAAGGAGAATTGTTCCTAGAAAACTTGCATCAGTGTGCAATTTTGTAATTACAATTGGATTATAAAAATGCAAAACTGGATATGACGACAGTTTTTTCTCAATATGTTAAATGAGTTTAAACAATTTTCATCGAAAGAAAAGTTAATCGATTTTCTGAATAAGCACTGCAATGATTTAGCTTTCAATGTATAATTATTTATAAATTTACGAAAATAATTTGTGAGCTCCAAAAACTTCACGAATTCGATTTCGGCTGCGGAAAATCCGAAATTGTTTGCATGTGCCTCTCACTTAGTGTTGTTTCATTCTCTTTAATAACATACCCTAAATATTCTATTTCTTTATGTAAAGTCTTATACTTTCTATAATTTAATTCGAAACCATACTGTCTTAAAATAATTAAAACTTCTTTTAGGACTTCTAAATTTCACTCGACTCCGACGGTATCAGAATATCGTCGATAGAGATTAGAATCTTGTCCTCTCTTATGAGTGACTGCAACACCTGCACGATATACTTTTGGAATTCGGCCAGTGATTCCGAGAATCCTACTAATAAGCGCGTATATTCATATTGTGCATCGGATGTGGCAAACAGGAAGTATTTTGTTGAATTGGGATGTACTTGTATCTGGTGAAAACCAGATCTTTAAGATCTAACAAAGTAAATACTGACTTATTCGTTAATTTTGCTAGTAGTCTTCGACTAACGGGAATGAGTACTTTTGAACTCGTGCATTTAGCGGACGTAAATCGACACACGAAGATCACCACTTTTTTTCTTTATAGATATAATTCTGGCGCAGTAAGGCGAATTAATCTGAATAATTCAATGATCTAATAAAGCATCCGTTATTTGCCTAACTTGCTTGCGTTCCTGTAATGCAAATCTTCTTGGTGCATACATAAACCGAATCATCCTGTAAGTTCACTTGAATCGAATAATCATTTTCTACTATCGGAATATCAACTTTTTCCACATCGACAATATTCGATCTAAATGTTTTTTAACCGAGTTATCAAAATTAATCTCAATATCTTCGATTAACGATTCAATATCCGATGCCGTATAACAAATATTAGTAGACAATAAAAGTTGCATATAACTCGCTAAAGTATCTGCTTCTGGGCAATGTATCAAAGTTATTTTCTCTTGAGCCAAAAAATCTCGACTTAGAATTAAGTTGATATCAGTTAATTCACTTAGTACTACATGGTACATTATCTCAAAGTTTCTATTATCGAATTCTTCCAATTTAATCTCAACTTTATGTTTGCCTAAAATATTGATCGGCTTCAGATAGCGTTAAATTTCCTACTTTCTACTTTTAACATTTCTAAAGATTTATCAACTAATGTTCGAAATATTTTTAACTAAATGAAAGAGATCGGACTACTAGTGTCAATCAACGCATTTAACTCGCAATTGCTATTTTCTAAAGAGATAATTTTTACAATAGGGCTACATAGCTGAAAATTATCCAGTGACGGCGGCAGCACCACGGCGGCGGTAGTCTACTGAGACAGCACCGTGCTTCCCGACGGCGACGAAGCTGAGGAATACTTCCCGGTAAGTTCATTCTTCCTTCTTAATTTTTCGCATTCGCCGATGCGATGAATTGGTTTCTTACAGTAGAAGCACACTGACTCCTCTTCGCTGCCTTCTTGAGCTTGACCTTTGCGTTGATTTTTAAAGGAAATGTTTGCTGGTTTGAAAATCTTGCGCCATATTCTTTTTCTTCTACTCGGAAATGTCATCAGTTATTTGACGCATTTTCTCCAAAAATTCTTCAACGATGTTCGCGTTGAGGGTTAGAGCGGTGACTCTCAAAGAACTCTTCATAATGTCTCTAATTAGTAAGTTAATAATATCGGATTGCGATAAATTGAGTCAATGCACTAATGCAAGTTTATTAATTACATACTGATCGAAGGTTTCTTTGCTACAGATCTATCTGCGTGCTTCGATCCTCTGCATCACAGCATAAAAGGGTAGTTTCCGGTTATACATTTTGATCAATTCTTGTTTTAAGACAGTCCGCGATTTCAGAACCTGACTAATTTGTAGGTCGTATCAGCGAGTAGTAAAGCAAGGCGGGTTCTAACCCATGGGGCTAGAAGGGAGCGCGGGGCGCGGGGGGTACTCGTAGGCGCGGAGGATGCTCGTAACGCAGGGAAGGGGGGGAAAAGGTCCCGGCGCTATTGATGTAAGGACCCCGGTCCTTATTTATTGCCGCCGCTCTGCAAAAATGCAAAGGCTTGCATACACTTACCGCATCTGTTACTACCATCTGTTTTTTTCTTACGTTTCATCTTTTCCGCCGCCGCCGCATTGTCACTCTCGCTATATCTTCATGCATGCAAACATATTTTATTATACGTTTTTATTTAAAAAGAGAACGCTTAATGTGTCGTGACAGTACCGTCGAGGGTGAAGGATGGGAAGTAAAAGAAAATACGTACGTAATAATGTGAACAAAAAATATTTATTCACATCTTATTACACTGGTTTTCGTACTTATTAAAAACTAAACTAATAGTTCGCAATCGACGAGCTGATGTCCATTGAAGATGTCGCTATCACGTATAATGTTCTCAGATGCGATGTTGAAGAATCGCGTATACTTGGTATCCACCGTATCGATGAGTCGAGCTAATCGTTCGAACGTTACATCGATACACCCGTCAAACATACGGCGTAGCGTCGTTTCGGTCATCGTAATGCGTACGAATGAAGAATCGAGACGTACGAGCGTAGCATCGTTCAGCATGCAAACACTGACGGTTAGTCCAATGCTTATAAAATTATCCTTGTATTCGTTTCGAAACATCTTGTAAATATTCCCACGCTGTTCGTAGAGGCTCTTCCACGTTTCGAGAGACAGCGATAGTTCGTGTCCGCGATGATCTCCAAGGGCGACCTCTACGTAACTCGGTGGGCCAACGTTGATTCCAATTTCCAAAAATTTGTAGCCGGTATTCGTCAGATCGTAACGTCTGCTCAATAAACGCACCGTACGATGCTCCGTACTGTATACATACATAATGTTAAAAAACGTTTCTTTTGTGTATAGAACGTTGAAACTTACATGTTATATTCCTTCTTCACATCGTACGATGCACTGCTCTCTTTAGTGAAGTACATTTTTTCAACCGTTCGTACAAGCGGGTATCGCAAGACTGATTGCATCCGCGTAAATTGTGGCGTAATACTTCTGGAAGCGATGAGAGAAGGCAGGTCCTCCCCCTCTTTCCAAGAATTTCGAACACGTTGCGACACGTTTATACATACGTTTATACATACGTACATACATACATGCGTACATACATATGTTTATACATACGTTTATACATACGTTTATACATACGTTTATACATACGTTTATATATACGTTTATACATACGTACATACGTTTATACATACGTACATACACACGTACATACATACGTACATACATACGTACATACGTTTATACATTACAAAGGAAAGGAAAAGAAATACATAATAAATACGTTAATGTATTTTTATTTAAAAAATTCTTTTGCAACCACTAGTTATATATTTTCAATACATTTTGTAACGCGCAATTCTTAACATGTTGCCCACATCGTATAATATTAGTAACATCTAGATTAGATAATGATTCCATGTCTTCGTAAACTGCGTCCAAGGTCTCGATGTACATGCGTTCTCGCTCATCGTCCAGAAACAAGTTCTGCAGCCATGTTCGTTTCTCGCGTCCCTTGACATACACGATAGCATTATCTTCAAATACAGCCATCGTAATTAGACGTTTCGCCTCGTTGTATGGGATCGTCCCGTCCTCCCATTGCAATCCATGGTGATAAGCAATCAACTAGGAGGCGCAAGACCTGTCGGATCTTGTCAAAAATTTCCATGGCACAGGACTCGTAAAAATGTAATGCGTGAGAACGGTCCCCTGTTTCAGCACCGTCACTTCCTTCACGATAAATTTCTTGTTAACGATGAATCCTTGCTGATCCACGAACGTTGGCATGGACATGTTATCGAGAAGACTGCGACGTCGATTGCTACGTAACGTAGATTTTATATCATGTCAGAAGTGCATTTAGGTGATTTTGCGCACTACGTTGGTCAATGGATTATACTGAGCTACACGATCGTGTATGATGAGACAATAAGCTGTTGTATTTGCGGGCACATTCTCCTTGCAGTCAAATTCTATGCGTACGTCCACAGTGGCACTCTTGACGGATTCGTTTTGTCGCGAGCAATCAATGACCACAAAAGGCCCTTTCTCGACAAATGAGAGCACGTTGAGTAGCGTTTCGAAACAATCGATTCCATAATATGCTCTACGAAAACGTGCGTGCATATCGAATAGAACGGCGTATCTCTTTTTGCCAAAATCCAGATTTAAATCGTCATACGGATAAAACGTCGAATTTAGATAAAGTTTTCACGTTACTCAAATTACAATCGTCGAACACGCTACCATCTCGTGACATGATATTCTTTCGACTGGTCTGCAGAGCAAAGATAACGTATCGAGGCTTCTCAAGCTGAGTCGCCGTTTTGACGACCCATGAATGCTTGGTCATATTCTGTAACAGAGGATACTCGTACAGATCCCACGAGCGAAAACTCATGCTCAGATAATGACCGCTTTCTAATGCTCGCAGCATTGATAATTTATTGACCTCATTTAATGCAACGTGAGGCATCCGCCACTGTACTTTAAATAATTCAACCTCAGACTCCGTCACAGGATTTCCCAACAAGCAATTGTTGTCGTTGCGCGCTCATATCAAAATTAATTCGTGGCGAGCGTTGACAATCAGGCGTTTGTAATCTTCGCAAAAACCCAACAGCATACTGAGCGGCACGCAAAAATTAAAGTGTCCTTCCTCCGTGTCGGATCTAGAGTTCCATCCAGCGTTCAGCGCAAAGCTTTATCATAGGTCAATGACACGTAATTCTTGAGCGTGCTAGTTATGCCCACGTTTCGGTTGCGGTCAATCTCCACACCGTTCAGTTCATATCGAATTTCATCAAACATGAATGCCACGCAATTATTTACAAGCGTCGTTGGCATTTGATCGTTTTTCTTTTTCACCGTCAATCTTCCTTCGACATAGAGAAAACTTTTGCACGGCAACGTGTACAAATCCTGCTGCTGTATGAGTATTCTTATCTCGTCGCTGTACCCAAATGTTGTATTAGCGAATGGATTGTACGTGTGAGTCTCAATCTTGACGATGCGATCGTCAAAGATCGGCTCACCGGTAATATTCAAGATATCAATCATCTCAAAAGTTGCGCACCGCGAATCCCAAAGATTGTAAAAATTTAACGTTCGACACACTGAGCTTCTTCTTGCTGACGCAGTTGGATGAGCGAGCGTTATCGAGCGGTGATGTTACCAGCCTTGTAAAGAATGCGTTATCTCTCTGCGTGCGCTCCGCTCCGTTCAATACGAGCATCTCACGCTCGCTGTCGCTGTCGCACGTGCAATCTGACGGTGATCTCCTCTCCGCGAAAATCGAGCAATCGTCAGTTCTGGTCGACGACGCGTATCGTTAGATCCGTAATGCTTCGTGCCGTGATCGGCAAGTAAATGATCTGCGTCGGCCTCTCCGATATCTTATATCCTGGTGGCACGCTCGGCGAAAATTCGTGTATCGTGTGCGCGCTTTTGCCGTTGGTGTACGCGCTCGCGGTCACGTTACACTCTACGCGGATAACGTTTACGTTTATTATGTTGATCGACATGTGCGATTCGTGCCATCTTCGCGGCCGCAGTATACGCTTCGAGAATCCCAGCAGCGATCCAATGCTGTTGGGCTTGTCAAAGTTTATTCTGTATGCACATTTAATCTCGCATCTCATCGTGTTGTAGTTTGCGCGGAGCGTAATCGGATATTCTCCACCCTCACCATTATCATCATCATCATCAATATCGTTGTTGTTGTTGTTGTTGTTGTTGTTATTGTCACCACGCACTACGTCAACGGTTTCAAGTGCGTCGCGGTGCGAACGTTTCCGTAAAATCGTACGTTTCAAAAATTCATTTATGTCTCGCACTTCGTACGAATCGTCGGGAATTGTAATTTCTGCGTCGTCTTTGCCAAAATAAAATTTATTGTTCGATTCGTTTACATTCGGTATCGTGTGATAAGTCTCAAAAATCGCCAGACCGAGCTCGTAATCGCCGTCACTCAAATCTATGGAGGGAAAGTACATAGTTCGCCGCAAGGACGGTGCTCTTCCCGCTCAGCGTGTCAGCGACATGACGGAAAAAGCGTTCGACTAATACTGAGATTTTACAGCACCTCGTCAAGTTTTTTAAATTCACGCGCGTCAACCGTTTGTAGAAACCGCAGACGCATTTGACCGCAGAAGCTCTGATCGTACGTCTGATAGGACGTACGATTGTATTCTATCGTCGTAGCACCGTTTTCGAAATATTCGGTAATCTTCGACCGCCCAAGGAACTGGTGCGATATAGCAACGTGAAACTTTATCTAAATTCGACGTTTTATCCGTATGACGATTTAAATCTGGATTTTGGCAAAAAGAGATACGCCGTTCTATTCGATATGCACGCACGTTTTCGTAGAGCATATTATGGAATCGATTGTTTCGAAACGCTACTCAACGTGCTCTCATTTGTCGAGAAAGGGCCTTTTGTGGTCATTGATTGCTCGCGACAAAACGAATCCGTCAAGAGTGCCACTGTGGACGTACGCATAGAATTTGACTGCAAGGAGAATGTGCCCGCAAATACAACAGCTTATTGTCTCATCATACACGATCGTGTAGCTCAGTATAATCCATTGACCAACGTAGTGCGCAAAATCACCTAAATGCACTTCTGACATGATATAAAATCTACGTTACGTAGCAATCGACGTCGCAGTCTTCTCGATAACATGTCCATGCCAACGTTCGTGGATCAGCAAGGATTCATCGTTAACAAGAAATTTATCGTGAAGGAAGTGACGGTGCTGAAACAGGGGACCGTTCTCACGCATTACATTTTTACGAGTCCTGTGCCATGGAAATTTTTGACAAGATCCGACAGGTCTTGCGCCTCCTAGTTGATTGCTTATCACCATGGATTGCAATGGGAGGACGGGACGATCCCATACAACGAGGCGAAACGTCTAATTACGATGGCTGTATTTGAAGATAATGCTATCGTGTATGTCAAGGGACGCGAGAAACGAACATGGCTGCAGAACTTGTTTCTGGACGATGAGCGAGAACGCATGTACATCGAGACCTTGGACGCAGTTTACGAAGACATGGAATCTTTATCTAATCTAGATGTTACTAATATTATACGATGTGGGCAACATGTTAAGAATTGCGCGTTACAAAATGTATTGAAAATATATAACTAGTGGTTGCAAAAGAATTTTTTAAATAAAAATACATTAACGTATTTATTATGTATTTCTTTTCCTTTCCTTTGTAATGTATAAACGTATGTACGTATGTATGTACGTATGTATGTACGTGTGTATGTACGTATGTATAAACGTATGTACGTATGTATAAACGTATATATAAACGTATGTATAAACGTATGTATAAACGTATGTATAAACGTATGTATAAACATATGTATGTACGCATGTATGTATAAACGTATGTATAAACGTGTCGCAACGTGTTCGAAATTCTTGGAAAGAGGGGGAGGACCTGCCTTCTCTCATCGCTTCCAGAAGTATTACGCCACAATTTACGCGGATGCAATCAGTCTTGCGATACCCGCTTGTACGAACGGTTGAAAAAATGTACTTCACTAAAGAGAGCAGTGCATCGTACGATGTGAAGAAGGAATATAACATGTAAGTTTCAACGTTCTATACACAAAAGAAACGTTTTTTAACATTATGTATGTATACAGTACGGAGCATCGTACGGTGCGTTTATTGAGCAGACGTTACGATCTGACGAATACCGGCTACAAATTTTTGGAAATTGGAATCAACGTTGGCCCACCGAGTTACGTAGAGGTCGCCCTTGGAGATCATCGCGGACACGAACTATCGCTGTCTCTCGAAACGTGGAAGAGCCTCTACGAACAGCGTGGGAATATTTACAAGATGTTTCGAAACGAATACAAGGATAATTTTATAAGCATTGGACTAACCGTCAGTGTTTGCATGCTGAACGATGCTACGCTCGTACGTCTCGATTCTTCATTCGTACGCATTACGATGACCGAAACGACGCTACGCCGTATGTTTGACGGGTGTATCGATGTAACGTTCGAACGATTAGCTCGACTCATCGATACGGTGGATACCAAGTATACGCGATTCTTCAACATCGCATCTGAGAACATTATACGTGATAGCGACATCTTCAATGGACATCAGCTCGTCGATTGCGAACTATTAGTTTAGTTTTTAATAAGTACGAAAACCAGTGTAATAAGATGTGAATAAATATTTTTTGTTCACATTATTACGTACGTATTTTCTTTTACTTCCCATCCTTCACCCTCGACGGTACTGTCACGACACATTAAGCGTTCTCTTTTTAAATAAAAACGTATAATAAAATATGTTTGCATGCATGAAGATATAGCGAGAGTGACAATGCGGCGGCGGCGGAAAAGATGAAACGTAAGAAAAAACAGATGGTAGTAACAGATGCGGTAAGTGTATGCAAGCCTTTGCATTTTTGCAGAGCGGCGGCAATAAATAAGGACCGGGGTCCTTACATCAATAGCGCCGGGACCTTTTCCCCCCCTTCCCTGCGTTACGAGCATCCTCCGCGCCTACGAGTACCCCCCGCGCCCCGCGCTCCCTTCTAGCCCCATGGGTTAGAACCCGCCTTGCTTTACTACTCCAGCGTTTGGCGGCAAACATTAACTTACTAGACGCCACGAATAAAATAACTTCTTCTGTGCTCCATGAACTTGAGCAATTTTCTCGATTTGTTATGTCAACACGAGTACATTCTCGTCTTCAGAGCCTTCGAAATTTGGAATCTGCTGGGTCAACAGAGAGACTGCATTGACCGAAGGAAGCGAATTTAATAATGTAACATGAATTACTTCTTGTTGAGGGAACCGAGATTTGTTCTACGTCGGCTCTTCACTGCGTTGCCGTTGCACTTTTCATTCAGAGAGCGAAGTTGTCCAAAAATTAATTCTTCTTGCTGAAGGCAACGATTCACAATTTTTATCATCTGTTTAGTTGATGGTGGTAGAGTTTTTGAAACTACTACTTGTATTTTTTCACATCTTACTTTTCGAATGCAAGGGTATTATTTCTTGCGACGTAGAAGTTCCAGATTGTTCTGTACCAGAGAGCATGATGTTTGATTCTAAATGCAACATGATCGCATCGATAAGTGCTTCGTGCGTGTCTATCGAAGGCTGTATCTGATATCTTTCCGCGACTTTGTACAGCTCTTCCACAGACATTCCATCCAGACGACGTTCGATCTTATAGAACTTGTACAAATCTGTTGCAGAATTGACACTGACAGAGCCAAATTGCTACAACTCTTTCGACCGAGAATGATGATTGCGACAGCGGAATAAGAGTTCACCACGAACGTTCGCCTCTCCTCTTTGAGGGCAATCAGCAGATTTTTGTTCGTGAGCGGAAACTAGCAAATTCGAATCACGAGGGAAACTTACGGATCTTTGATCTCACTTCTGAAAAACTGTAAGGGATAAGCGGGCAAGCTAATTCCATATCCTTATCAGGATGTGATCATTATTTCTAAGAATAAATGTTCGTTTTTTCTGAATGGTCGTGGAAGTTTAATAAATGTTTATGTCAGGATATAGGTTGATTGAATGTCACCAATAAATGTCAGACACATAGATTTCTGAATAGCACTGCTCTAGAATTTATTCATGAGTTCGTATGTAGTTTCACAAGTAGCTTTATAGGAACTGCGTGGTAATACGCACGAAATAGATGCATAACATGACGTCTAACCAGGCGAGATGCTCCGGAACGAATTCGGAGTACTAATGCTCCAACGATCGAATGCTCCAATAGCACAATTAATAGTGTGAGACACGAATGTAACTTTAGTTATGGATATCGAACAGTATGAATCAGACAAAATGATCGTGAACGATCTGAATGATTTCGATACTTTATAGTAAGTGTCAGCTGCGCTCCATTTCTCCCGGCGGCAGAAGGTAGCACCGAAGGTTTTAGAAACCGCACGCGTATGCCACGTGCGCATGTCGCTGCTGTTATGCTGTTCGAGTGCAAACAACTCTACAGGGTAACATATGCCATTGTGCACGAATTATCTTCCGTAATATCTTACAAAAGCGAATTGCGTAATAAGCAGGTAACGGACATATACCGGTGGTTACAAAGCAGATCGTGGGTATTAGTTGTTGCAGACAGGTCATAGATATGTACAAGCAGTTTTAGGCGGATCGGAAATAAGTTGCGGATACGGAGCAACAGACCGGATTGGGAGCAATCTGTTCGGTATCGATGACGTAGTCGGAACCACCCGACTCGAAAGCGGTGGCAGGAAGAATGGGTACTAATTGGGAATGCTCGACTGGCGAGTCGTATAGCGGGAATGCCCGGTTGCGTACGAGAACGCCTATGCGCGATATGGAAAATTGCGAGCACTATCAGGAGTCCGTGAGCGCCAATCGTAGAGCTTGTATATTGTGAGCATCTAGTTGTGAATGGGAGCGTTCATTCACTTTACGACGGATTCTTGGGAGCACTTAAATTAGACAGAGGTATCAAGTAGTAGTCTTGACAGGATCGAGGATCTGGACATGACTGCCTCTCGAGCATTGCTCAGACCGGGTATGTAGTAGAGGGAGACCTCCTCCTATTCATTATGATTACGCCTCGCACGTATGATTATACGTACGCGTATGTAAGTGGGATTGTAGCGGAAAGCGCCCAGTATGCCAGGAGGATGATCGGCTCAGACATAGAGACCAGGAGGAGGTGTATCGTCACATCACTCTCGCCTCCCCCTCTTTGCAGGTGTGTGATTCTTCACGACTTAGTCTACTGCTCCGTTATCAGTTGGGCCTAGCTGCGTGTCTCACTGTGCGTCGCTGTTTGTATCTGGCTTATCGTCGCGCGTCGGAGACGATTTTTTAGATTTTGGACGTGGATATGCCGATATCAACATCTACACGCATCGGGGAGACGATCACCGGGGAGATGATCTTCCAGGGGACTGATATATCGCGGTGCGAGTTTCGCGTTAAAGACTGAGGCTTTATCGAAAAGGAGGTATTCCCGTTTCTACACCTGGTCCCTAACTCGCCAGTTGCATCGGCGCAGGTTGCAGTGGGCTTTCTGCTTCTGAAAGGTTCGGGCCATTACAATTCGTATCACCTTGAAGGAGTCTTTGAAGCGGCGATGGACAATGCGGAGCAGTGATTGGTATATGCCGTCGATCCTTGGGATGCGAGTTTACTGTCACAAGTCAGGTATACCGGTCGTGTCGTGGCCCGTCGTGTTGTAAGCAAATTGGAACTGAGGCGGATGCTCATCCCATCGCCAATGATTTCGTCCCACGTATTGGTCTAATCATGGTCTTTCGATTTATGCGCTCTACTGGGTTGTAGTGAGAAGCGTGTGAAGATGTCATTTGATGCTTAGTGCTGAAAGCTATTAGGAGTGCACTTAACTGAGCAGACTTTAGCTGGGTGCCGTTATCCGATATAACCTTGTTAGGGCATCCGTGGCGAAGGATCACGTCCTGAATTTCTGTGACGGTAGACGGCTGTGGTTCGTTGAAGTAGTCTTAGTTCCATCCATTTTATGAAACGGTCCTGCATAATCAGGAGTCAGACATATCCGTGCTCCTAACGCGATAATGGCCCTATTAAGTCGAATGTCTTACCACCACATAGTTGTGGGGCTGGTGTGCAAATTCATGGCTGGCTTGATTCTCGGTGTCTTATGTGCCAGGCAGACAGTTAGCGCCGGACGTAGTTCGTGATGTTCTGCTGGAGAACATTCCTAGCCAGTAGTACAGACTGGCGCGCGATGATTTTCATAACTCCGAAATGACCTGCGGTCGACTCTTTGTGTTGCCTCGCTAATATCTGCAGTCGCTCCTCGCGGAGCACACAGAGCTTTCATTGTTTAGCTAGTTCAATGGAATAATATAATCTTTTTTCTCAGACTACGTAGTTGGGAAAGTCGTCCATTCGCTGTCAGATCCCGATCTTTACTCTTCAGTGCCATCCACACTTTGATAGCATCAAGCGCTGCATGCTTCAGATCGATGGGACAACGTCCTAGCCACGATGGTACTGCCCTTTCAGTATCGTACATTAAAGCTATTGTTGGAATTCAAACATTCAAACAACGCCCCATGCGTCCAGTCTTTTCGGATAAATCGGATACGCGGAGCAATGATTATGATTACGGTATCATAAGACCATCCCCAAGAATTGTCGTACCTTACGTATCGTCTTTGGGGCAGGTCAGTCGATGATGGCACTAACTTTGACTGAGTTCGTGGTTACCTATTATGTGCCTAGATAACGGAGTTGCCCCCGGCAGAAGTGGCATTTGTCGGGATTAAGGAGGAGTTTGGCGACCCTCAGCCGGTGGAAGGCACACCGGTCCTCAACGAGCTGCTTCAGGTGCTCGTCGAAGATTCGGCTGATGACAATGATGTCGTCAATATAGAGTACATGTGACTCTAAGTCGGGGCTGAGAACGTTATCTAGCAGGCGCTGAAATGTGGCGGAAGAGTGGAGACCAAACGGTATCACCTTAAATTGAAAGAGCCCCTTGCCCGAAATAATAAATGCAGTGATTGGTCGGCTGTCAGGAGTGAGTGATACCTGTCAGTATGGGCTAAATGGTTATTTTTCACTAACGGTTATAACTAACGATTATAACATATTACTGTTACTTCGAAATAATAGTTATTTGAACAGTTATCGGTTATATAAACGGTTGTTTTTTTCATAATACTCTTGTTACGTCCAAACCCTTAGAAATTCGATGAAGGAGACAATAAGGGAGAATGGAGAGAGTATAGAAGGACGGATAGACTCAATCTCACAGGTATACGCGCAGAGGCGAACATCTGTGAGTCGTACGCACCTCTATCAGGATTTCCTGAACTTTCCCTTCCTCCTCTCGAAGAACGATTTCCTCTCCCGCCTCCTCTCAAAGAACGATTCCCTCTCCCTCCTCTCTTAGACCAGCTCCCAATCCCTCCGTATCAATCAGATCCCGTGCTGATCGACTATTTAGACCATATTCTGGATAACTGGATCGATGACAGGGGGAGAGGTCTAGAGGTTGTGTTTTAATCGAAGATTGGTGAGTAAGATATCTCGAGGTAGCTGTCATCGGTCGGTTGTGGCTTGGCTATGCGGATGGTTCCGCCTACTCCTGATGTAAAGGGTTCGTTCTTTTATTGATGTACGAACGCGTATTACAACCGAAAGGAAGGGTAAAAATTTATGTATGCCTGTTACTCGCATATGAGTGTATACATATATACGAAGGCTAGTCAATAAGTTCTTAAAAAATCTGTCAGAAGGCACTCGCAGTGTCATGTCACATTACTTTTTGACAAGTAGCATCTTTCAGCTAATTACTGTCAAATTTTGAGCGGAATTCATCGCGTGGTTTCATTTCTGTAGACGAATAACTTAAAACGAACAACCTTTGTATTTTTTGCAAAATGTCAATCAATTTTGCACGAACAATAGGATATGAAAAAAATGAGTTTCGTGCAGTGATCAAATATCTACATATGAAAGATTTAACGCCGAAATAAATCAAAGCTGAGTTGGATAATGTTCATAGCACTAGCATTTGCGACTGTATGCAATTGGGTGAATGAATTTAAACGTGGTCGTATATACACATGTGATGCACCTCGTTGGAGACGTCCAATTGAGGCTGCTACGCCAGAAATCATTGATAAAATCCACGATATTGTTTTGACTGATCGACGAGTGAAAGTGTGCTAGCTTGTTGAGACCACAGGCATATCACGTAGCACAGTGATTTCAATTTTGCACGAACAATAGGTATGAAAAAGCTATTGGCAAGATGGAAGCCGCGTTTGCTTACTGTGGACCATAAGCGCAACCGTGTGATGATTTAAAAAATGTTTGGAGAGGTTTCAACGTAATCCGGATGAATTTCTGCGTCGATTCATTACTGTGAACGAAACATAGATCCATTACTTCACACCCGAGACGAAGGAACAATCAAAACAATGGACTTCACCGAATGAATCAGCTCCGAAGAAGGCAAAGACCATGAAGTGACCCCGGAAAGATGATGGCTACAGTTTTTTTAGATATAATTCACGCGGTATAATTCATCTCTATTACCTTCCGTCGAAGCAAACGGTCAATGGCGATTACTACGCCTTATTGGACCGTTTCAACAACATTTTAAAGAAAAAACGTCTCCATTTGGCGAAGAAGAAAATGCTCTTCCATCAAGACAATGCACAGATTCATACGTGCCCGGCACCGATGGCCAAATTCAACGAATTCCGCTACAAATTGCTTTCTCATCCAGCATATTCGCCAGATTTAGTTATTCACTCCCTGTGACAATTTCTGTTTCCAAACCTGAAGAAATGGTTCGAAGGAAAGAGATTCACCACCAGAGAGCAGTTCATCGCCGAAACAGAGACTTATTTTGAAGGGTTAGACTAATCATATTATTCGGACGGCTTGAAAAAGTTGAAGAATTATTGGATCAAGTATATCGAGTTGAAAGGAGACTATGTTGATAATAAAAATGAATCGATAAAAAAAAATATGTTTTTCTAAAAACTTATTGACTTGCCCTCGTGTGTGTTGTGCGTGTGTGTGTGTGTGTGTGTGTGTGTGTGTGTGTTCTTATACGGGGATCTTTATACTATGTGTGTATGACTGGACGGAATGACTTATTATTTAGATGGTGAGTCCACGAGATTTCGGGTAGATAGATCGGTGGAAGTGTACGAGGAGGCCCGCTGTTCACGGAAGAACGCCAAAAGGGCAGTCACAGTGGCCAGTGACTGGGTGATCCCAATGTTAATTGTTGCCTCACAATTTTTATATGTATTTGCGTGAACTGGCGTGAACTATCGCGGATAGGCCACTTCTCGTGGCCTGATTTTCACACTGACGGATTCTCGTGGCCTGATTTCCGCCTGATTTCCACAGCTAATCCCAACAATGATTTGATGCACTCAAATACAGATACGCGAACTTACGTGATTTTTCATTGACGTGAACCAGCTGAATTTGACTTTTGTACTAACGCTCTGCTCTTCGACGCGACCTCTATTTTTACCCCGAAAAAAGAGCGTTGTGCCCTTTGTCTAGGATGCAATAGTTAGTTGCAATGTCACGCTAGATTTACTATTTTTATAGCATCCTATCGTTGTTAATCTAAAGTGCATCGTTAGAGAGATTTCGAGAAGAAAAGAAATGATTTACGTTTTTCTTTAAAGAGGCAAGATTGCTTCAGACGGATGACGAATTCTGTTATCCTCGCCGAAAATATGACTAGGTAAACACACGGTTACCGTGCATAACTAGTTTTGCGTGCAAGGCAACCATTGTCAATTGCGAGTCCGATCTTAGACACTAATGTGGGAAGTTATCTCATGCGTTTTATGATTTTTTGAGCGCGACGTGGCGCCTGTTTTCTTAAGATGAAATTGTTGGTCAGTCTGGGATGACAAAGCTAGAATTTTTACTATTGCGTGACTTTGATGTATTTATAATGTCTTTTGCAATCTTGTCACTTTTCGGGCCTGCATTAAGGTTGTTATTTCTTCTGGGTTGATTTACGAGTTTTCGCGGAGCTTGTCTAGTCCTTATTTTCAATTCTGTCAGATCGTTATCAGAAGACTCTGCTCAAGTCTCGTAGACACCAACCATAGTCGCGAAGTGAACCTGATTCTTTCGAAAGAAAAGAATCGTGGCGTCTGTAGTACGTAACACTATATCCTAGTATTCATATTATATCATAGTATTAGTATTCATATTTTGAATTATTTCTTATTATTTAAGTTACTTAAGAAATTTGTTTTGAAATATTCCATTATTTTAAATATTTGTGTAAACAAATAAATATAAAGTGCTAAATTTTATGCACTAAAATTGATGTTAACTTGGTAAGTAAAGTCACATGTGTCCATTTTTTGTCGTACGACGAATTTTTAAAGCATGTTAATTGACTGCAAGACAGAAGATCTCGGATCTCTTTGCCTATAGCCAATCAACGGGCTTGAAAAATTTGCTGTACGACAAAAAACGGACGCATATAGCTGCGTTCAACAGAATACAACAGTTTTGCAACTATTTTATAATTGTCTGTTAAGGTAAGGCTATTTTTCTAGATCTAAAAATAAATAATCTAATCAACATGAAGAAAACTTCCAACAGTTGCAAAATAAACATTCTGCTGAACATAGCCATTAGCTTAATACAGCGACAGCGCCGACAGCGCATCTATTGAAAAAAGATAAATAATAAGATCTTAAACATTACTATTTATCTTTTATTTACTTATAAAATTTAAAATTAAAAATAATCGTTTAAGTCCGTTTAAGTTCGTAATGTTATTTTCCAAATTTTATAACGATTATTAAAGTAGCTTAATAACGTTATTCAGTAACAGATAACAAAATAACCACTACTTGCTAATACCCGCTTTTTAGATGCAACGTAGACAGGTATCCTCAGCTTGGGGCGGCCCTCGAGGATAGCATTCACTTGGGGAAGCGAGTAGATATCCTTATCAGTGACGCTGTTCACTTTGTGAAAGTCTATGCAAAAACGGTGCCGTCTTTCTTTCGGACCACAACTATTAGGGAGATCTAGGCTTTGTGGGAGAGCTCTACAATGATTTCCCATTCCATCTTCTCTACCTTGGCATTTATGACGACATGGCCGGGTTTCTCAATCGGTAACGCTGCTTAATCGGAGCAACGTCTTTCCTTAACTAGATGTGATGCTGAAGTTGACCAATCCGCGCCCACGGGTCAACGCCAATCAATATCACTGTAATGAGGATATGATCAAAAAGTCGTGATCCTATGTTGACTCTCTAATCGCGATGGGCAGCGTGAGCGTCCCCGGTATGGCTGTGGATTCTGCGTCGGCCACCTGCATTGTCTCAGTTTCCTGTCGAACGCTGTACACTAATTGCTTTGCATGCTGGGCGGTATTTTCGGAATGAGATTTCGAAACTAGAGTCGATGAGCGCAGTAAGGGAGTGTTGTCCCAGGCGTATAGTAATGTGACGTCGCGACTATACGTTGCTGGACCGAGTGATGGCGACATCTCCATCGGTCCGCGTGGCGTTTCCCATTGTAAAGTGACAGTCCCGTGTGAGCACATCTTTCTAGCATCGGGAACAAAATTTCTTTGTTGGTCGTTTGTAATCGGCTCGGACGTAATATCACTGTTTACAACGCCAGCAACACTCATCACGGTTGCAAGCGGTCATGATTAGGTTAATCGCGGCTTTAGTTTCGGTTCAGCACACAATAGTTTGATGACGAAAACTCCGGGGCGTACATGTTTTGGGTGATAGTCAACGTATTGACAAAGCCTCTAATAGAGGCACTCTATGGTTCCATGGTTTCACTATCCCCATTCGGTCGCGTCAACTCGGTCACCAATGCTTCTTTTGCAGATAGGTACATCTTCATGTCTGATTTGTACAGAACAATTCGGTGTCTCATCCCTGTTCAGGCGTCGCGTGATGGTACGCCTTTCTTGTCAGAATTTGCTCGCCGGAACCAAGATTCAAAAAAGCGTGAGACATCAAGTCGTTTTATAAGAAAATATCTTTATTGATATCGCATTCGTTTGTAACGATGCATGTATCATTATTGCATGTCGTTATAGTACCTTTGAAACGCGATAACATAAGGGCGCGATGCGCCTACAAGCGCGCGTTAAAATAAATATAGTGATAACCGTTCCATTGGAGATCATCGAGGCCGTTCGAATATCGATATATCTCCCGTTTGTATTGTGATCGGTGGAAATTACCTAACACTACCGAAACAATACGAGCGGGAGCAATAATTAGTATGCAAGGTGTTTTCTCTAATTTGATTTTTAAAATATCTCCGTTAATTTTGATACAGGAAAATACTGCAGGGAAAAGTTATCCGATTGAAACGAACACATATTATGATGAGAAACAATTTTTTTCAAAGTTAGTAGTTTTTGAGATTTTAAAGTTTATTTTCAATTTTTTAAATGGAATAGCATATTTTCATTAACACAGTAATGTAGTTCATAAAAATTCAACCATATATGATATGTTGTCCTTTAAACGATCTTGAACATAAAAAATCACATTTATATGGGAAAAAAAAAGAATTAATATACTTAAGTGTTTTCAATGAAGATATTTATTTACTGCAGTTCAAAAGATGTTTGAAATGATTGCCATTAACTTTCATACATTTTTAAATTAATGCGGTAAATAAATGATTGTTTTGCATTTTCAATGATTTCTGAGTGATTCTGGGTGATTGATGTCGATACACGTCGAATTCTTTCTTGCATGTTTTTCGGTGTTGCGGGAATATCACAATAAACTCGACTTTTTAAATATTCTCATAGAAAAAAGTTAAGTGGCGTAAGGTCTGGCGACCGAGCCAGCCAACAAATTCGTCCATCACTTCTAATCCAGCGATCGGGAAACATTCTGTTAAGCACATTGCGTACGATAAGTGCATTATGTGCTGGACAATCATCCTGCTGTAACCACATTCTAATAAAAATACGGTGATTCAATAAAACTTCGTCTAATAATATTTGTAACATATTTCTTAAAAATTTGCATATTTTTGTTCATTTAAATTTCCTTCCAAAAAAATGGACCAATAATATTGTGATTTCTAATAATATCACACCAGACATTTATCCTTCATGGATGTTGATGTACAATACTTGTCGAAGTCAATGTGTATTGCCAATAATGCATATTGTATGTACTTAATTGTCCATAATTTGTAAAAGATGAGTCGTAACAACACATTTGTTTTCTTATGAAATATTACTACATTAATGAAAATATGCTGTTCCATTTTAAAAAAATTGCGATGATTTTTCAAAAGCTATGACCTTGAGAAAAATTTTTTGCTCATCATAATATATGTTCCTTCCAATCGAACAATTTTTCTCTGTAATATTTTCCCATATCATCAAAAACAACAGAGATATTTCAAATGATCAAATTAGAGGAAACACCCTATATAAATGCGAGAAAATTATTAACGAAATTCTGTTCCGTTCCTGATCCAATCCTATCCGAACCGATTCAGTAGCGAGCAAAGGTGGTAGTGCGTACTTTGTAACCGATGATAGTTCTCGACAGTGACCGACCGGCCTTCTGCATCAGACCGCTGTATCGACGGGAATCCTCCAGAACAGAGTGTACTCTGTTCCGCCGAGCTTATTCGGTCGTTGGCCCGTGTCAGCTATCGTTTCTGCCGCACCAGGTACGCCAGGGGATAATAACCCCATCTAGAGTTCTCAACCGTTAGTTGTTACATTTCTGTCTCGACAATAGCACAGGGTAAAGGTTTCTTTGCATCTGCCGAGTGTTCTCAGCCATCAAGTACCTTTTCTTTCACTCTGCGATTCTTCTCATTGGATTCGGGAAAAATGAAAATTTATCGCTCCGTGACCGCGATCGCGCTTGGCGTATACACGTGTCCCGTTAACGTCAAGCCGTAGCGCTCAGCTGTTCGTCACCTTGCGTCCTGCGAGTCTCGCGATACCACATCGTAGCAAAAACTCGTCTGCGACGAGTTTCGATAATTACACACAACATACGTACGCACGCACGCACGCACGCATGCACGCACGCACGCATGCGCGTATACGAGCCGACGCGATTTCGGCAAGCTACCGTATTTCATTTCATTACTGTATCATTTTCAATATCATTACTTAATAAATATTACATTGTATTATTTCCTTCTAAACGTATGTCTGTTTGTTGCATCTCATCTTTCCGCCACGGATCTTTTTCTAACTGACTAAAATCTCCGACCTTGGGAAAGTAAGTTAGTTGACAGATGATTGTTACACAGGATTTATCTGCCCATGCTGCCGTTCCTTGAGATGCGCGAGAGGCATATGCGGATTGTAGTGCGCGAAGATGCATATGCGCACGTGGTGGATACTGTCAAGAGTGCATACTAAATGAAGATTGTTGTACACAAGAGTTACAATGTGTATGTGCAAGCAGTCGTGTACAAGCAGGTCGCTAATATACATATACCTGCTTGTATGTGATCCGCTTTGTATACAAGTGGTTAAAGAGCAGGTCGTAGATATTGGTTCTGCCTATCGTTAGGCAGATATACAGGCGGTTTCAGGTAGATCACAAACAAGTCATGAACACTAACGGGTCAGACTGAGAACTTCCGACTCAGAGGCAGTGGCAAGGAAGAATGGGTACTATTTGGAAGCATCCGATTGGCGAGTATTCGGCTGCATACGAGAGTGCTCGTAAGGCGGTAAGATCAGAACATTCAATAAGAAGTCAGAGTCGATTGAGAGCGCCCAGTCGTAGAGCTTATGCAAGGTGCTTTGGGAGCACCTATTTATGAACGGAAGCGGCCGTTCACTGCATGACGGATTCTCGATAGCACCATTGCTCAATCCGGAATTTATACCTCCAGCCGATGGTGCTCGATGGAATATGTCGTAGAAGAGGAATCCCTACTAATTATAATCATGCCTCGCACGCGTAATTATACGTATTCGTACGCACGTCAGATTGTAGCACAAAGATTGGTGGGATATGCCGGGCGGATGGTCGGCCCGAACTTATTGACGAGGAGAGGGCATATCGTGACAAGGTATCTATGCTAAACTGCTGAAAAGTTATATATATTAATGCTATAAAGTTATATGCTGAATGTTAAACAACACCTTTAACCAATGCATATATGATCACCCAGTACCAGATGTGTGGAAAATGACATACATTTCTTCAGTACATAAGAAAGGATCCTAAAAAGATCCTAAAAAGAACAACTACCGAGGTATCTCGGTAACGAGTACAATAAGATTATACAAAGTAATTCTAAGGGATTTGATTGAAAAAGAATATAGTAACTTGGAAGGACAGAGTTGTTAGCAAAAAAAAAAAAATTTTCCTAATTTTCTCGGTCATTTTTTGAAAAAATTTCCTGACTAAAACTGAAAGATTCCTTGAATAAAAATAAAGAAAAAATTAAAATGTTTTATTTTAAACAATAAAATTATTAGTATAATAAAATATAATAATATAAAATATATAATGAAAAATAAATATAATATAAAGTTTTTCGTAATATTTATAGTAGTGTATTATAACCTCACTTTGTTAATATACACACAGGGACATAAATGACTGATTCAAAGTTACATATTTGTCGGAAATCAGAAAACATAAGAAAAAATGAGAAGATGTGAGAAATAATAAGCAGACTTGAAAAGGCATAAGAAGACATTTGTGTGTACGCCGTATA
Organism: Acromyrmex echinatior; assembly: GCF_024713525.1. Lineage (NCBI taxonomy): Eukaryota > Metazoa > Arthropoda > Insecta > Hymenoptera > Formicidae > Acromyrmex > Acromyrmex echinatior. The sequence continues at coordinate 5,673,400 of NC_141858.1, read as the reverse complement.
TTTTTGACACGTATTTATTCATGTAGGTTAGGTACATATACTTTGTATTAGATATTACGTGTACTTTTGTTTAGAGAGATCATGATTATAATATAAAGAATAAATCAAAGAATTATTTAACTTAAACAAGTTGCAAATATAAATAATAATACAATATAATACGACTTACAATGAGTATGTTGCAAACATTAAAACTTTGACATCCGAATGAAAATCTGTTAATATGATCGTTGTGCAACTAATTGTTGCTTTATACAACCTGTAACTTTACACACAACGATATGCGACTAGCATTTTTGTTCGATGCTGCGTGCGACACTAACGTGGTGTAGGCTGCGTTCCACCTAATGCTTACAACGCTTGTAGAACCATTCTTGTCGTTTATCAGATGTTAAACAAACGATGCTCACAAGCGTTGCGAGCGTTAAGTGGAACACAGCCATAGTGTTAAGAATGTATGACTAATGCACGATGAATTAAAAAACAAATAAAATATGGGAATAGCGGATTATATCTTTGTTTTGTGTATTGCTTATTAAGATTTAATCATTTTATTAAAATACTGTATGTTCTCATTATCATTTTAATTAATTTTAATTAGAAATGATTTACAAAATATTTATCATATACATATTAATACATACATATTTTGACTTTTGCAAATTTAAGTTTTTTTCTTTTTAACAACATTAACGGTTTTCTGCAAATTGATCATTGCAAAATTAAAAATAAAAAAATATTTGTATTATTTCTTTAAAAAATTTTAAAAATTCTGTTATAATTTTTAAAAAAATAAAGTAAGCTTAGAATTTTAAATTCCCTGATTTCCCTGACCACTAACAACCCTGAAGGAGAAAAACAAAGAAAGGGTTTAAAGCAAAGAGATCATGGATAATGTGTTTTGCATAAAATAAATAATTGAATTAAAAACATGATCAACATTTATTGATTTTTAGAAGGTGACACCGACTTCTAAATGGTACACTAGTATGAATTCACACTACGAAAATTTTTAATTTGCTGCAGTTTGCGCAGAAACAGTTGCCGCAACTTATCCCCAATATATTAAATATATTTGCTGCCTTGGGTATCAGAGATATTTAAAGAAATACAATTTTCCACGCAAAGCAAGTTCCATCCATCAGTTGAATCAGCAGATGAGATGCTGCGTTATATAATTTCGCGGTTGTTTTTGACATGATTGTCGCAGCTGTTTCCAAATAAACTGTGAAAGGAAACTTATGTTCGGGGTTTCAAAGGAAGATATGATCGAACTCTCGCAATGACATGGCGTCTTCGACAATGTAGATATAAAATGATGGAGAAATGGGAATGCGAATTCGAGAAATGCGCGAAAATCATGAGATGCGCGATTTTCTCGAAAACCATCCGATGGTAAGAAACCTTTCTATCGACCCTCGCGATGTATTCTTTGGCACAGAAAATATCGTAACTCGATACAAAGTTATGGATACGGAGAAAATATGCTGTGGACGTGTTCTCTATATCCGTATATATTGAAAACGGGTACTTTTTCGATAAGCGAATCGACAATTTACATCGAAGAGCAGTGTTCAGAGTTAATTGGTGAAATTTAATTTCTGATTTTTAATTTCGATTTTATTGGGGGTATCGTTTGATGCACAGTACTCCTTTCGTAATATCTTTTAATCTGTATTCCCTTATCGCGCATAAGACAAATTGTTGTTCGGACTGTGTCGAAGTTGCTGTACAACGTTTTCACAGGTCGGATGTACTTACGTCTCCCTCCTCCCCCCCCCCCCGATTGTGAATTCATAAGTGCATAGCATGGAATAACAGAAAGAATTAAAATCTCCATTCCGTTCCAAAAACGGTCCTCAATTTTTTTGCCGGTAGTGGCGCTGTTGTAGCTAAAGACTTGGCCGTCTTTCATAGCGCGAATATTTAAACTGCAGAGATGAAAAAATTGAAGGTAATTGTTCAGTTTCAACCACGTCCTCTTAAAAATCGATGCAGAAAATATTTATTCTAGTTTCACTTATATGTTCTCATGTCTCTCTATGCCAGTCTATGCCATCAACGTGACAGATTTCCTAACCTGAATAGTCGTCAACTTTAACGATTAATATCTCGATTCACGAGGCAGAATGACACTACTTTTGTCAGAATCGTTAATTTCAAAAACGTGTTGAATAAGCTTAATTTAATCAACATCGGAAATGAAAAGGCTAAACTCAACAATTACCTTACAAACTTTTAAAACTGCATGACATTTCCCAGATAGTCAAATCTGAAGAAACAGATTTTGAGCAGAGTCTGCTACTAATTTCTAAAAGGCAACAAAATTGTACACAAAGTTTGTACTATCAGACAATGTCAGCAAACTGCTATCAAAAATTTGACAAAGCCTGATGACATGCTATGCCAGTAAATTGGTGACAGAAACCGAACAGAGTCTGCTGCATAACCTAACAGTAAATTGCGAGCAGAAACCGAGCAGATCCTGCTGACATAATTCTGATTGACGGTAGATTGCCAGCAGAAACCAAGGAAGATCTACCATTTTCATATATAATCTCGTCACGATGCTTTTTGTAAGAAAAAAACGGAGTTATAAGAATTGGAATATGTAAATCTAATAAGCAAATATGTAAATCGAATAGGCAAATCTAGAAATTCCCAAACTCTTTCGGAGTGTGCTTCTCCAAATATTTTTTTAACTATTTTATGAGTTTCTCATATGTATTTTGAAATGTGAAGCTAATCAATAATATTTTAACAATAAAACTGTATTTGTTTCCTTTTTTCACACCAATATATATAAATATACAATTACGTATATTATATATATTATTAAAAATTATATATAACCGTTTATATATATGTATGCAAAATTTCTAATAAGAAATTAAGTCGATTTAAATAAAAATGACAGATCTCGGTTTCCGCCAATCTGCTGTCAGATTCTGTCAGCAGATTCTTGCTGCTAGTCCGTTTGCATAGAATGTTAACAGGTTCTGTCAGCAGAACAAGAGCAGAATGCGACGTTAATTATGGTCAGTCTGCTAACATTTCCTGATCAAATCTGCTACCAGTTTGCCGACATTCTGCTAACATTTTGCTATCTGGGTCTATGCTTTGAAATAAACTTTTTTTTCCTTTGTACTCGTTTATCTATTGATAGTTGAAGTTAATACAGTACAGCACCTTTTTACTACGATATTTATTTTTTATTTTTCATGGAAGCATTTTTAACTCGAGTTATTCTTATTTCGATAATGCAATTGTGAGTGCCGTACTTCTACCTCCGTCACAACGGATAAACGAGGTTATTAGCAACAGAAACAGCATAAATTTTTGTATCGGATTCCACAACAAATTGCAGAGATTTTACTTTTTTCTATTACTCCGTAGTGAACAGATATATATCCTGCTAATTGCGCAAAGCCGCCGAGAAAGGTTATCTCGTGACGAACGTGAACAAGATATGGCAATTTATAGTTACATGGTTTGATCTTTGTACGAGGCAAGATAGTTTGTTAGCCGAATACATTAATAATTTTTTCAAATTAAAGCAGAAAGCCAGCGGATGATCGAGCGAATGCAAGGACGACAAGAGTAACAGTATCTTTGGGAATATACGAAGAAACCGAAGGTATCGTCCTCGATAAAAATAATACCGCACGAAATCCAGGTTTACGCTCGGTTGTGAAACTCTACTTAAATTCTTTCTGGAGTAAATTTTGCTAATTTGCGAATTTACAAAACAAAGCAATTTGCCTAATACCAAGATCGTAAAGAAATATGAACGTTAGGTAATGTTGTCCACGAGTTCGGAGCACAAAATAAGTGATATATTACCCATCAATGATGAGATAATACGTTTCGTGGCGACTACGCGAAGAGGCGGTCGTGCGTTCTCCGCAAATCAATTTCGTAATCGCGGCATGGATGATGTCACAAACGCGACCGAAATTGTACGAATATCTACAAAAATTAGGCAATAATGTTTTATATTGCGACTTGTGTGTATATATATATATATATATAAGCATACATAAGCAAAACCGAACAAGTACGAGCGTGCGCAGAATATGATGGACGAATTCGAAAGCTACGTATAGGGTAATTTTATTGAATCATTCGTAGACTTAAAATTCTACGCGTACGTGTGCACCGGAAGGTCGTCGACACGAAGTTTGTAAAGAGTATAACATTAAATTATAAGAACTCAAAAATTATAAATTTTATTAGTATTAGAAAATTAATAATTGATAATGAGAGAGAAAGGCAAAAAGAAGAAGAAATAGCAGGGGCAACGATAAATTTGTGTTTCAACGCAATCCGCCACATAGTGTTTCATGAAATAAAGATGTGCGCGCCGGTATTGGTAAAATGGAAATTTATTAGTAATCGTTATGCCCTTCTGTTAAGAGAATAATATTTTCTTCTTCTTTTTCTGGCCTTTCTCTCTCTTATATTTTAAATTCTCGAATTTTCCGCCGATTTGTATATAATATTTAAGTATTATGTAAGAAAAGAATTGGACCTAAATTTTTTTTTGGAAATAATAAAGTATAAGTATTTTCTGTAAAAAAACATTTTTCTTTCATTTGTTATTACATTATTTAATGTAAAACGTAAAAATATAAAAATATAATATAAATATTTACTTGTAATATGAAAATGTAAATATTTTCGAATAATTGTATTTTTCGTAAGATTTAGCAAAGTATAATATAAAAAAACAAATTAAAATTATATATATGTCCTTTCTTTCTACCTTTTTTAAAAATCAAATAATAATGAATAAAAAATATTTTGTGATTAAAAAAACAAGAAGAGGTATTTTATTACATAATTTCGACTAATCTTTCCGTTTTCTATGAAAGCTTTTACCTCGCGATGGCAAGCTTATCGACGATGTCTCGTGCACTCTCAGCAGTGGAAATATACGCTGATCGCAAGTATCTTGTATGCGTCAACATAAGCTCAGTGCGTCGCACCGCGGCAAGATCAGCTCTTCGCCGGCTGCAGAGCTCTTTGCTGACAAGATCACGCGAGGATACGCTGATGTGAGTGAGTAGTAATACTAGGCGGATTCTAACTCATGGGGCTAGATGGAGGCGCAAGGCGCGGGGAACTCGTAAGCGCGGGGGGGGGGGGGAGGAAAGGCGTGGGGAAGATCTCGGCGCTATCGATGTTTACGTAAACATAGGACCCAGGTTGAGTGATTATGTAAACATGATATTCCGCTATGCATTCCGTATTTTTTTCGTCACCTAACGTCACCGCCCATCATAGCTATATCACCCTCCTCAAAAATGCATCAGTAACAAAAGCTTGCATACACTTACCGTATATACTATCTCTGTTCCTCTTATGTTTTGTCATCTTACCCGCCGCGTTGTCGCTCTCGTTGTACCTTTTTCTCGCACGCAAAAATATTTTATCATACGTTTTTTATTTAATGATTTAAATAGAGAGAACACTTAATACGTCGTGACCGTCTGTCACAGTACCGTTGAGCATGAAGATGCTGACGCGTAATATGATAGCGCTACGATAATAAAAAAGGAATAAATAATATCATATACCCAGATATATAATTTAAATATGCGTTTATTTTTATATATAACGTAATTTTGCAATATATAATTCTTATTATATAGCTCTTACAATATTTATAAGCAGGAACTTAATTTAATTTAATATAATTTAATTAATTTCAAATCGAATTTTAAGTACCTGCTTTCGATTAGCAATAAAATGTACATTTTCACACCGTTTACAATATTATCTAAAGCATAAACTATTGACTCACACTCTATATTTGATTTTTTATTATAAATTTTGCGCAAAAAATCTACAGTATCACATTTACGATGATACAATTTTCACTTAAAAGTGTTACAAAATGTTTAAATTTTTCATTGACGATATGCGTATATTGATACTATATATATAGCTCAGAGTATACGTTCTCAACGCAATATTTGAGTTCGAACATGAAGAGCACAGTTGACGGCTTTATATACAGACATGTTTCATGCAGTGTTAATTTGATCACATTCACATTACGCATTTTTATGATTTCTATCACTAGACCTTGGACCGATAATGGTGAAGGTAGATTGCACAAACCGTTCAATATCTACGCATCTTTCAATGAAAGCCTGCAACATTGAATGAGGCAAGATTATATTATTACCTTGGTTGTCGCCAATTGCAATTCCCAAAAGACACAAGTCCCAAGACGATTCCAATATCCAGATATTTATAAGCTGTAGGAGTCAATGTAAATCTTTCTTCCAATATACGAGGTGTATGACGGGATTTATTACGAGAAGATGCTCTGCAGAAGAAAGTATACATATATATAAAATAGAGAAAAAAGAAAAACAGATAAACAAACTGTAGAGAAAAGGTGTAAAAAGAATTTATAAAATAAAAACTTACTATTTATAAAACTTTTCATCTCGAACATAAAATCTCATGGAATCCATGCTTGAAAAGCGTTGCAGTAGCGGTCCGTCTGAACGACTGGTGCAATAACATTGTCCGAGCTCTTTCTAAGTTTCGTCCCTTCCATCACATTTCTTCAAGAATATGGAATTGTTCAACCAACACAAGCGAGAGATCAAAAATACAAGCGCCGATATAGGACAGCTTTGTTAGTGTTATAAAAAATTTTTTTAAGGACATTTGACATATTAATACGACATATTTCGCGATGACGTCATGAATAATTTTGATACATTGCAACGTTGCAAACAGTATGCATAATGATATCAAATTTAAAGATCGAGATGCACTGCGATGTTACCAAATAGTACGCATAATGATATATGTCCTACCGTTGTAGTCCTATACTCGCTATATCGTCCTATTCGTGCTCTCTCTCCTACTCATCGTGATCCTATACTTATCATATTATAGTATTCGCGCTCTCTCTTCGTTTTATTCTCTCTCACGTTCTCTTTTCTTCTTGCTCACAATTTTATTAAATAAATATGATATTTGTTTAACGATTTCTTAATGATATGACTTAGCAATGATTTTAATTTAACAACTAATTATAATAATATTTTTAGTAATGTAATGTAATACAAATAGCTGAGTGTTCCTAATTATCAAATCATTATGAACTATTATTGAGTAGCAATCGAATTTGTTATTGTATTAGTATTACAGTTATTGTATTACGTCGTATTACTGAATAGACACATATTATCAATTAATTCTAAATAATTATGGAGAAAGAAGAATCTTTTCCACTCGCGGTAGGAGAAATAGGAATGTGCAGTTTCAAAATTAGGTGACAAGCAGATGATGTCATAGAAGGGAGCGGAAAAAATATTTTAGGATTGTGGAGAAAACCCAGAAAGATTGATTAACTTATTTGAGGAAAAATTGCATATTTTCTTATCATATATAATTCTAAATTGCCGAATAGAGGCAGGGAAAAAAGAGACCGAAAATAATTAAAAAATTCAGTAATATATTTAAGTGTCATATTATACACTTTTATAAAACATTAACTTATTTCTTACTTTAAATGTAACACAGTATATACAATTTCATCTGAAACGCACATTACTAATTCATACTCCATGATTGAAGTTTCATCATAAACTTCACATAATCTTTTAGTACATCACATTTATTATTACAATTTTGGCGTATAGTAGTCATACATTGTTAATATATATTCTCTTGCACGCGATTTTATTAAAAAAAATATAATATTCATTTTATGATGCGATTTTACAATAAAATGAGACAATTTTAATAATATTTTAATGGTATAAGTCGATTAGCTGGACGCGCTTTCTTATTAAGTAATTTATTATCACGAAGACAAGAAATAATGATGAAGGAATTAGGGATAAGATAAATTTTCAAAGAAATGTATACATTTTTTAATATAGATTTATTTATCTAATATTTAATGCAGCATATAATTTAAACCATTGACCACTAGTTCACATTCTATAATAGAATTTTTATCATAACTTTTGTGCAAAGTGTTTGCATCGCGTTTACTAGTAATACAATTTTGTCTTAAAAATGATACTAAATATTTGAATTTTTCACTAACACCGTGCGTATATTGACTTAGTTTATAGTACACATGTTCGACACATTGCTCGAGCTCAAATAAGAAAAGTATGGTTGTTGGTTTCATGTACAAGCATGTATCATGCAATGACAATTTTATGTTTTTCGTATCATATACTTTAACAAGTTCTACATTCAGATCTTGAATCGGTGATGATGATGATGGGACTGTATTAATCGTTCAATATCTGCACGTCTCTCGATGGACGCCTTCCACGTAGCATGAAGCAAGATTGCGGTTGCCTCGATTATCGCTAATCGCAATTTCTACATGAGACGTAGGTCCCACGACGATTTCGATGTTCAAGAACTTATACGCTGTCAATGTCAATATATATCTCCTCATCAAGATATGAGATATGTAGCGAGGTTTCAAAGATATATGAGAAGATGCGCTGTAGAAAATAGAAATCATGTAAATAATAACATGATCTTAAAAAGTACATAACGTATAAAACGTATAATCAAATTTTATAAAAATTGAATAAACTTACTGTCTCTTACTTATTTTAATATAGATATAATATAATTATATTTTATAACATTGAAGTAATATATGTTCCACAACGTCTACGTGTGGATGAGTTTCGCTGTATATTCTATCAGTAACATCATAAATCGTACAATGACATGTAGGAAGATTTAAATTTACGTAATCATCAAACTTCGAATCACACACATTGATATGTTTATATATCTGTTATATATATCTGTCTTATGTTTGATATACCATGTATTACTGCGAGTAAAAACGTTTCGAAATTCAAGTTCTTTATACCGTGACTCAAATGCAATATTGACGAGCAATATTGTTTATTAATTTCACACAGAGTAACATAAACAATTCTTATTTAACGTTTAAAGTATAACATCCTCACAGAGGATGCGATGTTTTTTGATGCCATGACTACGACGATAACTATTCACTGGATGTATTAGTCACTGATGTATTAGAGCTCTCTTTCGTTCATGCATTTTCTATTTCATTATTTTTATATATCATTTATTTTTTTATTTTTTATTTTTTTTATTTATTTATTTTTTCTTTTAGATGGTGTATTTAATGGAATTTTTTACTTATTTTTACAAATATGCGAGTTAATTTTCAGTGTAATTGCCATCAAACCTATATTAAACTATGCAATGACACATACTGGGTTGGTCATATTCGACGGAAAGATCTGGCAACACTGTAACTTTTGACAGAGATGTTAGATCGAGTAACGACGTTTCCCATGATTGAAAAAAAAAACATCTTTCCGTCGAATATGGCCAACCCTGTATATAAGAATGTACTTTGACGATATCGAATCTTTTCAATATCTAAGGGATCAGCGTCAGCGACTCCTTAAATAAATAAAGTCTGTCCGTTCCCATATTTCCTTGTTTCTCTTTTCAAAAATGAGTTAGGCAGTGTATTCAATATGGAATTTTACATATCTTTACAAATATAGTGTTAGTTTTTCAGAGTAATGTTATAACGAATAATATATTTTTATACAGACGTACACCATAGATATCTAGTTATCCTAATTGCAAAGAATTCATTTCTCGCATATCTTTAATGTTAAAAACGTTGTGATAGCTTTTTAAAGGTATAAAAGACCAACATCGTTGGTCAACTAATCCCTTAGATAAAAATAAATACTTTATTTCTTTGAACGTTTGCACGGTCTATGTTTACTGCTACAATATCAATTTATTGTTTAATAACGACAATCATTGTTATAACAGGATTGATTAAATTGCAATATAGTTCTGTCTCATTATTGTGATCATCAATCATAAACTTTCTATTGATACAATGGTAAATTCGTGACATTAACTATACCGTTTCTAAATATATTTCATACGATTATACATTCTTAATTTAGTCCTTTTTTTTATTCTTTTGTTTTTTGTTTTACGTGTATCTTATAAAATTTAATTATCTTAATTACAGGAAATATTAATTTTATTTATAAAAGATTTGTTCCTGATTTGACATATTCATAAATAAACTTTACTAAGAAATAATATATGTATAATATATGCACATGTTGTATATGCTATAAATCGTATAAAAAAATATTCTATAATTAGATAAATAAATTTTATCCATCAATTAAGTAAATGAAATCTTATAATCAACCAAAGTTAATCTTATTACCCAAATATTTCAGTTTAAATTTGTACACTAGACAATTCTATAAACCGTGCAATAAAATCCTTTCCAATCTTGAAACGCAGTCATGGCTAGAACTATAATAGTACTAATAGTATTATAAAATGATATATTATAATTGTGTATAAACAATAAGATTGGAAACAAGACTGTTTATATTAAATAACATTACTTTTAAATAGGAAGCGTCACTACAGTCTTGAATGTTTGAGAATGTTGAGATGTTGAACTATTATACAATATATATTCATATAAATGAATTAATTCCAGAAATGATAATTGCGTGCCGATATGGTTGTCGGATTTTCAATCAATCTGAAATATTAATAATCCCCCCAAATTTCCTAAATTAATCTTAAAAAATTGTAATAAACTTATTGCGAAAAATGTTGCCTCGGGAGTCGAACCCGGATCTCTTGCATTCCGTACGAGCGCCCTAAGCCTTTAGACTACTGAGACCTTAGCAATATTCTCCACAATAATCGATATGTATAGAGAATTACGCATTATAAGCGTGCGTGTATAAACAATAAGATTGAAAACAAGACCGTTTATGTTAAATAATACATTACTTTTAAATACGAAGCCACTACGGTCTGAATGATGAGAGTTTTGATTAATTTGGGAAATTTGGGGGGGATTATTAATATTTCAGATTGATTGTGTTAGAAGCCCGACAACCATATCGGCACACAATTATCATTTCTGAAATTAATTCATTTATATGAACATATATAATAGTTCAACATCTCAACATTCATTACATGCGTAATTCTCTATACATATCGGTTATTGCGAAGAATATTGCTAAGGTCTCGGTAGTCTAAAGGCTTAGGACGCTCGCACGGAATGCAAGATCCGGATTCGGTTCCCAGCCGAAGCAATATTTTTTGCAATAAGTTTATTACAATTTTTTAAGATTAATTTGGGAAATTTGGGAGGATTATTAATATTTCAGATTGATTGCATTGAAAGTCCGACAACCATATCGGCACGCAATTATCATTTCTGAAATTAATTCATTTATATGAATATAGATAATAGTTCAACATTCAGATCGTAATGGCGCTTCATATTTAAAAATAATGTTATAATTGTGTGATCATACTTGTCCCCTTGAAAAACAATATTTGCTCACTAGTTGTTAACTTTTTAAAATATTGTTTAAAGCGAACTATTCTATATCCAGACGTTTGTAATGGATTGCTCAATTGTTATTAGTATTAATTATTTAATTTTTGATCAGTAATGTTAAACAAATTCATACGTACTTAATGTATATACGTACATATTTAATTTAATTTAATTTTTAATTTAATTTATTTGTGCATTATTTACATAATAATAAAAAACATGACGACTACAGTTAAACAAGAAAAAATCAAATGTACAAGTGCACAAAATGGTAAGGCACTAGCAAAGTCTGCTGCTCTAACTCCTACCAGAAAATGAGAGTAAAAAATTACATAAAAATGGTGTAAAAAGCATCAAAGCGAACATAAAACATAAATTTACAATATAGTATGAAAGTTAGATTACAGAACAAAAAAAACGTAACATAACGTAGAATAAATTTAAGACACATTAATAATGAAAATTGAATACAAGACTGAATGCATAGTAGTGAACAAGTAGTAAATCAGTAGCATACAATAGCAGTGCGGGAAGGCTGAGAGACGACGCAGATGCGAGAGAGAATGTTTGCAACCACAAACGTACGTATCAAATATACGTTTATACGTACAATTATACATACGTACGTTCAAACATATGTATGTTCAAACATACGTTTACTCAATAATAGTTTATAATGATTTGATAATTAGGAACACTCAGCTATTTGTATTACATTACATTACTAAAAATACTATTATATTATAATTAGTTGTTAAATTAAAATCATTGCTAAGTCATATCATTAAGAAATCGTTAAACAAATACCATATTTATTTAATAAAATTATGAGCAAGAAGAAAAGAGAACGTGAGAGAGAATAAAACGGAAGAGAGAGCGCGAATACTATGATAAGTATAGGACCACGATGAGTAGGAGAGAGAGCACGAATAGGACGATATAGCGAGTATAGGACTACAACGGGTGGGACATATATCCTTATGCGCACTATTTGGCAACGTCGCAGTGCATATCGATCTTTAAATTTGATATCATTATGCATACTATTTGGCAACGTTGCAATGTATCAAAATTACATTTATAACGTCATCGTGAAATATGTCGTATTAATACATCCAATGTCCTTAAAAAAATCTTTTATTACATTGACAAAGCTGTTGTATATCGGCGCTTACATTTTTGATCCCTCACTTGTGTTTTATTGGACAATTCTATATGCATTCCTGAAGAAATGTGATGGAGGGGACGAAACTTAGAAAGAACTCGGGCAATTACTGGATCAGTTGTTCAGACGGACCGCTACTGCAACGGTTTTCAAGCATGTATGATTCCATGAGATTTTACGTTCCTATTCAAGATAAAGAGTTTTATAAACAATAAGTTTTTATTTTATAAATTTTTTTATACCTTTTCTCTACAGATTGTTTATCTGTTTTCCTTTTTTCTCTATTATATACTTGTATATATATATTATTAATATATATATTATTATATATATATATATTACTTTCTTGTGCAGAGCATCTCTTGTAATAAATCCCGATATCATACATTTCGTGTATTGAGAAGAAGACACTGACTCCTACAGCTTACAAATACCTGGATATCGGAATCGTGGAACCTGTTTTTTGTGGAAATTGGCGACAACCAAGGTAATAACATAATCTTGCCTCGTTCAATTTTGCTGGCTTTCATCGAAAGACGCGTGGATATTGAACAGTTCGTGCAATCTACCTTCATCATTATCAGTCCAAGATCTAGTGATAGAAATCATAAAAATGCGTGATGCGAATGTGGTCAAATTAACACTGCTCGAAACAGGTCTATATATAAAGCCGTCAACCGTGCTCTTCATGTTCGAACTCAAACATTGCGTTGAGAACGTATAATCTGAGCTGTATCAATATACACATATCATTAATGAAAAATTTAAATATTTTGTAACACTTTTAGATAAAAATTGTATCATCGATAAATGTGATGCTGTAGATTTTTTGCGCAAAATTTATAATAAAAAATTAAATATAGAGTGTGAGTTAATAGTTTATGCTTTAGATAATATTGTAAACAGTGTGAAAATGTACATTTTATTGTTAATCGGAAGTAGGTGCTTAAAATTTGATTTGATTAAATTAAATTAAATTGAATTAAGTTCCTTATAAATATTGTAATAACTATATAATAAGAACTATATATTGTAAAATTACGTTATATATAAAAGTAAACGCATATTTAAATTATATGTCTGGGTATATGACATTATTTATTTTTGTCTTATTATCGTAGCGCTATCATATTACGCCAGCATCTTCACGCTTAGCGGTACTATGACAGACACGATCGTATTAAGTATTTTCTCTATTTAAATCATTAAATAAAAAATGTATGATAAAATATTTTTGCGTGTGAGAAGAAGATACAACGAAAACGACAACGCAGCGTAAGATAACGAAATATAAGAGCAAGAGAGATGTTAAGTATATGCGGTAGGTGTATGCAAGCCTTTGTACCGATACATTTTTGAGTTGGGTGATGTAGTGACGACGGGCGACGGTGATGGCGGCGGGTGCCAAAAAAAAATACGGAACACAAAGCGGAATGTCATGTTTACATAATCACTCCGACCGGGATCCTATGTTTTACATAAACATCGAAAACGCCGGGACCTTCTCCGCGTCTTCCCTCTCCTTCCCCGCGCCTACTCTAGTCCCATAGGTTAGAACCCGTCTAGTATTACTACTCGAGTGTTCGCCCGTCGCGTTAATCAATTTATCCTTTCGCCCCTTAAATTATTTTCTTTTGCGTATTATAGAGATTAAGCACCGTTTTTTCTTTTTGCTTTGAAGACGCACATAAAAACCGAGTCGTTCATGTAAAATGGACATTCGCTGGATATATCCCTGGACGTCATATGTGGGCCAACTGACTAGGAAGACGATCGTCGTGGAGACTTTTCTTCGGTATTTATCTCTTATGTTACTTGCGTTTTAAGAGAGTTTTGTTTTATTAATAGCAAAAAGTCTATCGCCAATTATAATACGACACTCGCGTAAAAGAGATCGAAGAACTGACAAGGGAACCTTTCGAGGTGTCAAATTACGATTTTAATGAATTTAGAAAATATCAGTTGCTAAAAAATGGTTTGAAGGGGTGAAATCATCCCTTATATGTTCAGTGGTTTTCAGCTTTTTCCATTATCTCGAGAACTATTTGAGATATAAAAAAATGTTTTATACAAAAGTTTTACAACAAAATTAGCTGTATTCATTCGCGTTTATAGAATAATTATCTACCAATTTTTTTTCAAAATTTTTGAAAAAATTGTTGAATAATTTTTCTAAAAAAATATTATTGAGGTAAATAAATAGAGGTAATTTTATTGTAAAACTTTTGTATAAAACATTTTTTTATATCTCGAATAGTTTTCGAGATATAGCGGAGAAAGCTGCAAATCACTTTAGGGGGCCTATTGAAGCCTGATTTCACCCTTTAAACTCTATGTTGACAACAATTTTCAAAACTTCTTAAAAAAATTATTATTTTTAAAAATATTTATGTTAGATAGAGGCAATTTTATTATAAAGCTACTTGTAAATGTCTATTCCAAGAAAATGATAAAATGCTATCATTTCCATACCACCTATCATGAGGTAGATAACATGGTGCGCTTTTTTCATAGTGGTTTCCCCAGTAGGCCTATTCCATTCTATTTTTTTTATGCATAAATTATTCCAAATGCTGTCATTCTTCCTTTGACTATTTTGGTACATTTAAAAAATGTGTTTAAAAAGAAATATTGTTATTATTACATAAAAATATATTCGCGCGAGTAGTAATATTTAAAAAATGCTTATCAAAATATTGTAAAATTACATCATCCTTCTCCTCATTTTTCTCAATATGTCATTAATTTGATAATGCAGTTCAAATTAAAACATCTTCTTGAGTTAAATAATTTTTAAACTCAAGAAGATGTTTTAATTTGACTTTAATTTATTTACTTACATATGTTAATATAAACGTTGCTTATGTTGAAATTAACTATAGAAATGGATTGATTAACATTTTGATATACATGAAAGTAAAAAGATAATAAAATGTTACAATATTTAACTCAAGAACTTAGGGTTGCCATTGCTCCTTTGAAATCTAACAATGATGAGTTACGGTACCATATATTTCTTGTAATGTATAAGTACATTTTTTGTTATAAAGAATAATGAATGTATTTATTATAAATTTTAAAACTACTTATAAATCTCTTATTAATTATAGTCTTCATCCCATACTAACATGATTTATTATATGACAAAATGTTCGTAATTATGATATTCTGCAAGAAAATGCTACATACAGAAATATTTCTTGCACCAGGAACATCGTATTATAGCAGATGCACCAGTGCACCTATATGAAGCAGTGAGGTATTTCCGTTGAAATAAAAATCTACTGGAGTTTCGAATTGTGGCGACCATTCTTCGATATATCCACTCTTATACCAAGCATATTTAAAAAGATTATAAAATTGCGGAGAAGACAATTGTATGCATTAAAGATTATAATTTGATGATATTATTTCTCAAATGTAAATTAATATCATAATTTAATAACATAATCACGAATGTTGCGATCACTGAATGTTCTGCCAAAGTTTTTCCAGTCTAAATCCAAATGTCAAAAAGGTTGAATCATTCGCGTTGTTTTCTTTGATATAGTTAAAATTTGTATATCTTTATTTTTTTTGGCATAAATTCTTGCAGACTTGCAAGACAATGTCCGCTCCAAGAGTCTAATAACAGCACATTAAAACTTCCAATAGCGGATTCAAATACATTTGTAAACCAAGACTGAAAGTGTTGTGTAGTTAATTTGCCCAATTTTGGTGTTGCAATGTAAACATTTGCAGGTCTAAATAAACTTTTTTCTACGCGATCCAAAATTTCCACTTCTTTCAGTACCAAATAAAAAAGCGATTTCAATTGTCTGCGCTTGCAGAAATTATGGGCATAATCATGTAACTATGCGTAGTTGTCGATAGTGATTGAACTTTTAACTGTTTTAATACCTTGGTCAGTATTCTGCCTGAATGTAATTCCAAATTGAATTTTGCATTATATATATTCTTTAGTTCAAAAAGATTTATATTAGATTTTACGGTAGTTATGAATTTCTGACATACATTTGTAATTGCTCTTTATCTCTTTGCGCAGAACGATTTACAAATTTTGTTATTTTTCTTGACACGATTCTATGTTTTCTTTTAAAATTTAATATCCATGTTGCACTTAGCAGCAACTTTAGCTAGCTTTAAATGAAAGAAGATCGATTTGTGCCCTGGCTTCTAAAGCCCGTCGTCGTAAATTCATATGTAAATTCATGAATAATTCCCTTTTCGTCATCAGTTTCTTTAAAATTTGTAAAACATATTCGGAAATATACGACATCTTTTCTCTATAGGTACCTCCTTTTTGTATGTAATGTTCCCATCGATCTAGTTGTCGCAAAGACTTCACCTTATTAAATTTTTTATCGATAATAAAGAATACCGTTCCTTTTTTGCACTTTTACAAAATTCAACAGCACTTCTTTTATAGCCATCATTAACAATTTCTCGTTTTTCTGAAATACAACTATCTTCTGCTTAATCATCGTCTTCATCTTCTTCGAGTATTTCCATTTTGTCATCCGAGACAAAATCTGCATCAAGTAAGTTTGATTCCCAATAATTTTCAAATTTTAACATAGTATCAATACGAATATCATATGAATATCATTTCATTCATTAAAGAGTATATAATATTCTTTATCACATCGCGCAATTCAATTTCTTTATTGTTTACAGGTGTTTCCGGAATTTTTGAAAAAAAATTTGAAAAAAGATAATTAAAAAATATTGAGAATACTTGCAGGATTCATTTTAACGATTAGCACTGTTTGACTTTGACTTTGCACTTGAATTATTCTTGTTAATTATGCTTTATACTGAAATTATTGCAAGATCTTTGTGATTTATATAGTAATATAAAGTGATATCACTGTATCATTTTTACATATTAGGCATGTATCTTATATCTTATGTACATTATACTTGATATAAAAATGATGTTACTGTTCCGTTAATTAATAATATTAATCAAGCACATACATCATATGTGATATAAAAATGACGATACTGTCCTGTTAATTATTTATATCAATCAAGCACTATGTCATAATTATGAGAGAGCGATAAGAATATTAGATGAAAGTGTTTCTGTGCTTCTCACTAGGGTTTGATAATATAAATCTATCTTATTTACAATTTCTTACATCATAAGATCCAATATAATACAAATCGGATCAATAATCAATAGATAAGATATTTTTTGATATGTACTTCTGTTTGACCGATAAAATATTTTTAACCGCGATTTTTTTTTATAAATAATATATCACGTACACCTCCTAAATAAATCACATACATTTTTACAATACAATAAGCGTCGCTGTAAATATTTTTGTATGCAACTTTTTTTTGAAGAATATTACAATTGCGAACATTTTATCATATAATAATCATATTAGTATTAATAACGATATTAATACTAATAAAATGATAGCATTTTATCATTTTCTTAGGATAGACATTTACTTACAAGTAGCTTTATAATAAAATTATCTCTATCTATCACAAATATTTTAAAAAATAATAATTTTTTTAAAAAGTTCTGAAAATTGCTGCCAACATAGAGTTTGAAAAGATGAAATCAGGCCTCATGTGTGAAGCGATTTTCAACTTTCTCCGCTATATCTCGAAAACTATTTGAGATATAAAAAAATATTTTATACAAAAGTTTTACAATAAAATTACTTCTATTTATTCAAGTCAATGACATTTTTTTAGAATAACTATTTAACAATTTTTTTCGAAAATTTTGAAAAAAAATTGGTAAATAACTATTCTAAAAACGTGAATGAATAGAGCTAATTTTGTTGTAAAATTTTGGTATAAAATATTTTTTTATATCTTAAATAGTTTTCAAGATATAATGGAAAAAGCTGAAAACCGCTGTACACGTAAAAGGTGATTTCACCCCTTCAAATCGTTTTTTAGCAGCAACTGATATTTTCTAAATTCATCTTTTTATGTAAACTACAAGTTCACAAAGTTTCATTAAAATCATAATTTGATACCTCGAGAGGTTCCCTTATGAGCTTGAAATGCACCAATGGTAAAGTGACGAAGAAGAAAAATATAATTGAATTTCACAAAGGATTACCTCGTCCGGAAGATCACTCAAATAATCCGCTTTCCCTGAAATTGATAATAATTGATCTTATAATAGAATCGTCGCCGAACGAGGCGATCGTAGATCTTTTTACTAAAGGCAGTCATTACAAAAATCTCAGTGCTATTTTTATCTCGCAAAATCTCTTCCATCAAGGACGGAGATAGCACAATATATCATTCAATGTGTGCGAGAGCGCACCGCGCGGAAAAATTCGAGTGAGAGTTCGGCGCACGGCTGGTATGATGCACGACAGTAAAGAGAACTCAGTTTCTTTGTAATTTAACAAAAGAATTTCTTTAATATATTCAGTTACAAAGTCAAAAAATATAATTAATTAAATTTAAATTAACAGAATATTAAATGCGGTCACCTTTTCCAAATTGAGTTTGGAATCGCGGTGATGGAAAATCTCGGCGATTTTTCTCGGCACTTCTCGAAAGATTCGGTTTATAGCGATTTCACTAAACGGTTAGCACGGCGATTTTACGGAGCGAGATTATGACTCTAAGAACTCTAAGAACTTTTTGGAAGTAAGAAGGAGGACGGCGAGATCGAAGCATTTATTGCTTTCGGCCTGAGCTTTCCCTTTTGGGAAAAATCCAATAAAAATTTGCCACAATCGTAATTATTACGTGGCATTAGGTGTACAGAATTGATTGGCGCTTTGAATTCTTTTCTAGCGACGTTCAACGTAACAGTCATGCGCGGCAGAAAATCCGTGCGTGGGATTGGTGACAGCGCGTGACGTATTCGTCGGAGCGCGGCGCTCGCGTGCGCGAATTGAATCGTTCTAGAACTTTCGATTGTCCGTTGCCGGTAACGACAGCTTGTTTGCGTGTAACGAATTGTTTTTAAAAAGAACAAAGAACGACGAATTCGATGATTTTAACGAGGATTAAGATCATGCTCGAGATGAAATCACGAGCTCAATTTATGCATGCGTTCAATGACAATTAATGTCGGTCGACTGAAAGAATTCTTGCTTTTCTTTCGAATTACCGATCTCGAACACAATGCGAATTACATAGTCGTTTTCAAAAATCATCATCCGCAAATTCACTATTTAGCGTGACAGGACGATTAAAAATTGTTAGAAGTTGCAATGCTACATCAAAGCCTGACGGCTATTTATTGCTCGATCTGAAACAATCAATTCCGGACGAATTTCGAATGTATTTTTTCCGAGAATATGATTCATTATGTTTACTTACTACATAGATCATTTTCTAGCGGATCTGTACAAAAGTGAGTACGTGTGATCACATGCATCAGTTGTGTGCTTTCCTCGCAATGAAGGAGGGTAACGATCGCTGAGTGCGACGAAAATCGCCACATACTCTATCGGTAAAAGAAACGCTTGTCTTCTTGCGTTACTTCGTCTGAATAAACATCAACGTATAGGTTTCCTGCGTGCCGCAAACGCTAAACTTATTTAACATTGTATTTGCGTGTTTAATACATTCAAAGATCACATCTCGCTCGAAAAAAATCGGCAAATACAAAATGATGCTGCATTGCATGGCAAAACGCGATAATTAGAAGGATAGAGAAAAGCTATAGGTGCAGCAAGGTGGATTTTACTATATTATGAGTCCTACATTGTCGATCTTATCAGAAGATCGAAATAGTGAAGATAAGACGCTATGGGAAGGGTAAAAAAAAATGGTTTTAATTACGATGGAAAATCTCGAGCAAATGCAATATCAGCTACCGACATCATTCACTGATGGGGAGTCAAAGGAAATCACAGTACCCCAAAATTTGGGTAACATCGCGTGTACTAATAATACAATAAATTCCCGGAACTCATCTAACACAATTTGTTGCTGAGATGATTTGCATTTTTAATTCTGACTGGTCGTGCGACGAAAGTGAGAAATGGAAAATGTAAGAAGGAAAATGAAGATTATCGTAACAAAGATTATGTGGTCTTCAACGAATCATGATTCATTGTAGACTATCTAACCTTTTCCACGATAATCTCCAAAATAATATGGTAAAATAATATGACAGAAAAAAGTTGCTTACAGAATAATAAAGCCAAATGTGCACACAAAACTATTGCATAATAAAAAATATGATAACTACACAAACATTAAAAATGCGTAAAACTTACAAAAAAAAAACTTATTTTGCAACTCAAAATTTTTAAAATGTAATATTACATGGCCGTCCTTGACACAACCTACCAGTTGACTGAGGAGCCGAGGAGGGGTTCAAATGCGAGTCACTACATGATAACAGCACAAACTGGTAACATTACATTTACGAAATATTGCAATGGTTCATAGTGTACTGGTTCATTATTGGACGACTACTTACCCTATATTACAACATATCGTTTTTGAGAATTAATTATAAACGCTTCCTCGTATATAAAATTATATCTTATATATATATATACATATAAATGTTGAGGAGGGATCGCGACACAAGGAATGCTTGAACTGTTCCTTGTCGAATCAAGCCCGCGGAAGATGAACGTGCTGGTGGTAGAAGCGCCATCTGTGGTCGGCGATAGCGTATCGTTAAAGCGATTTCCCAATACTTCCCCTCGATACGCGATCGAACTAAAAGAGAAACTATTACTCATGTTTCGCCGAGGCCGATCAGACTCCGGCACTTGTCGTGCTTAGGTCTCGATAAACCTTTCGTTAGGACGTCTGCAGCCATTTCTTCCGTTGAGACGTGACGCAGCTGAAAGGATCCGTTATTTATAGCTTCACGAACAAAATGGTGTCGTATGTCGATATGCTTTGTTCTAGCGTGGAAGACTGGATTCTCGGCTAGTTTCAGTGCTCCTTGATTGTCACTGAAAACGATGACCTCTGGCGGGTCCTCTGAATTGAGAAATTTCAGTAGTCTTTTTAAATGAATGGTCTCTTTAGAGGCTTCGGTGAGAGCCATATATTCGGCTTCTGTCGAGGATAAAGCCACTGTCCTTTGCTTCCTCGATTCCCAGGATACAGCACCTCCGTTGTACATGAATATGTATCCGGTGTACGACCGTCTGTCTGTGAGGCAGTTTCCCCAGTCAGAATCCGAGAAACCGATGACTGAGCTTCCGCCATATCCGTAATCCCGATGTTCGGTGTCCCTCTCAAGTAACGCAAAACGCGTTTTGCAGCGGTCCAGTGTTCTTGCCTGTAATTGGTTAGGAACTGGCTCAGAAAACTCACGGCATGTGTAATATCGGGCCTCGTTGCAGTGGCCAAATACATCAAAGCACCCACCAATTCACGGTAGGGCAACTCGGCATACTTCTTCTCCATGGCGCCCTCAGGGCGGGTCAGTTTAATCCCAATGTTCATAGGCGTTGACACAGATTTCGAGTCGGCCATCCCGAATTTTTTCAGGATGTCTAAGATGTAACCCTTCTGGCGAATCGAGATACTTCCGTTATCTCGATTGAACTCCAGTCCTATGCAGTATCCAATCTCACCTTGATCCTTGATGTCGAACTTCTGAGCCAAGAATTGTTTGAGGTTACGGATCTCCTTGATGCTGTCGGAGACGATTACGATGTCGTCGACATATACGGCAATTAAAAGTGTGATTCCCTCTCGATTTACTCAGAATATGCAAGGATCGGCTTCGGTAGGAATGCCTCCGTACTCCTTGATGGCTTCACTAATTTTATTGTTCCAGCTTCGTGCAGCTTGGCGCAGGCCGTAAAGGGATTTCCTTAGGCGGCACATCATGTCGCCAGTCCTGATCTGGTCTAGCATCTTCTTGACCTTGTCCTCGATTCTTCTTGATGCCATGCCAGACTGAACCACTCGCTGCATGGTTTCTTCCAGAAATTCCGGTAGCTCCATGAAGACTTCTTCGTCAATGTCTCCATTCAAATAGGCCGTCGTCACATTGATCTGATGCATCGACATCTGATGTTTCGCCGCCACCGCAGTTAGAGCACGAATCGAGCTCAAACGTGCTACTGGCGCAAACGTTTCGTGAAAGTCCACTCCTGGCTTTTGGGAGAAACCTTTTGCGACCAATCGAGATTTGCGGCGTTCAACGACTCCGTTGGCGTCGTACTTATTCCTTAAGACGAACCTGCTTCCAATCACGTCGCGGTTTGTCGGTCTTTGTTCGAGTTCCCACGTGTCATTTTTGACGATAGAGATCACTTCTTCCGCCATGGCGCGGAACCATTCATCCGCATCAGAGCAATCCATGGCCTGACGTATGGGGATCTCCACCGAGAAGGCTTGTTCCATTTCTTCGCTGGCGATGCGAGCTTCATGATACCTTTTGGGGGGTCTTCCCCTCAGTCCAGTGCGCACTATGGTAGGCCTGCCTCGGCCCAAGACTCGCATCCGAAGTCTCTGAGATGGCTGACGTTTGGTGTGCGTCCTCTCCATTTTTCGTACGGTGTCCTCCCCTTCAAACTACGTGTGGGGCACCGATTTCGCAAATAGTTTGCCGTGGCGATGGCCTCGCCCCAAAATGATATGGCTAATCCAGATTGCGTCAGAAGGCACCTCGCCATCTCCACTAACGTGCGATTTTTCCTTTCCGCCGTTCCATTCTTTTCCGGGTTGTAGGGTGCAGTGAGTCGCCGCTGAATTCCATTCGCTTTCAGAAATTCATAGAACTCCGTATTCACGTATTCCAGACCGTTGTCCGTTTGAAGATATTTTATCTTCTTTCCGGTAGAATTTTCTGCGAAGGCCTTGAATTCTACGAAGCAATTGAATACGTCGCTCTTCCTTTTGATCATCCTCACGTGACACCACTTCGAATTGTCGTCTATGAAGGTCACGAAGGGCCCCACCGTTAGTTTCCACGCGCATGGGCCCGCAAACGTCTGAATGAATGAGCTCCAACAATTCCGTTTTTCTATTTGAGTTCTTCGGGAAAGGAAGCCTAGTCATTTTTGCTCGGGTGCAGATTTCACATTCGAGCGATCCATGGAATTTATCCAAGCGCAGTCCTCGCACTCTATTCTCGCGATCGTACTTCACCAAGTCTTTCAGATTCAGGTGCCGATGCCATTTCACGATCTCAGAATCCGTTGATATTCCGGTTTGAATCTTGCGGTGCAAAGTCAGTCTACACTCCGGTCGCGCATTTTCCTCGAGATAATAAAGTCCGTCGATACGTTTTGCGATGAATTTCGCATTTCCGCTGCGGTTCGCTACAGTCGCGCCCTCGGGAAACTTCGGCTGTCGCCGAGTGGCCCCGCTCGCGGCGGACTGCACTCTCCGTCCTCGGCGATCGCTCGGGAAACTTCGCCTTCGGTTATCTCCGCGAGTCTTCGGCGCGTCTCGTGCGCTTCGTCCGTTTCGGGCAGCAATGGCTTCGTCGCGAGCGTCGCAAAGAATTCTATATCTTCAGCCGTTTTGGCTAATTGTTTGTCTCGATGCCAGCAGTCGGCCGCCTTGTGCCCAGTTTTTCCGCAACTGTGGCATTTAAGCTTAAACTTTTCCTTGTCCACCTCGTTTTTCGGTGCGGCCTTCTTTTTGTTCTTCCAATTTTTGTTTGCGTAAGGCTTGACCGTCATGGCGTTTTGCACAAGAACGTTGTTGTCCTTTTTTCAAGCGTCACTCTCTTCAATTATTTTAATTCGTAGGTGCAGGTAATTCATCGCGCGATTCGATGGCACATCGGAAGTTTTCATATTGCGATGGCAGGCTGTATAATAACAAAATCGCGAGCAGATCGGGATTTATGATCACTTCCATTTCGGTCAGTTTATCCACTGCGTCGAAGAATGTGCGAATGTGTTCGCGCACGTCTTCCCCGTCCGCCATTTTTTGTAATGCGAGGCGCTTCAGCAACGTTGCCTTTCGGGCGGGACCTTTGGATTGATATATCCCTTCCAATCTCAACCAAATTTCTCTAAATGATGCGCAGCCTTTGATCTGCTTCAATTCGCTCGGGTGAATTGAAAGGATGAGATCCGACATCGCCTTGCTATCATTGTCGTCCCATTCCGCACGAGCTTGGGCAGATATCCCGTCGTCGTCGGCAACTAGTTCCGTTTTCACGTTCGTTCCATTCACATATTTCCATGCGTTGTTTTTCACCAATATTGCTTGCATCTGCATTTTCCAGGTGTCATAGTTGTCTTTATTGAGCGTTTCAATGCGGCTCATAGCGGACACGTTCATCGTGAGTGTCGCTTTCTTTTATGCACTTGATCACCGAGAACCTCTCTCGCTTTGTCACTTTAACACGAACACTTATCGCGAATCTTTGCCTGGGCCCATAACCTGTTGAAGAGGGATCGCGACGCAGGGAATGCTTGAACTGTTCCTTGTCGAATCAAGCACGCGGAAGATGAACGTGCCGGTGATAGAAGCGCCATCTGTGGTCGGCGATCTGTGGTCACGTATCGTTAAAGCGATTTCTCAATAATAAATATATATATATATGATACATTCGTATATAAAATTTTCACTTTTCACATTTCCGCCTAGGGAAAAAATTACATAATTGCTATCAGGATCCCAATTTAGATGTAACGCTTTGTCTGCAATTTAGATGTAATACTTACTAGACATAATTAAAAGAAACGCAATTTGAATCTATTTATTCAATAAAAACAGGACAATAAAAAGCACATCCTCATGCCGCTGTATTTCGTTGATGTGACAGATTTCCTCATCTGAATATTCATCAACTCAAGATTATTAAATTAATAAGAGACAATTCAAGATTATCAAGATTATTAATTGGGAGTGATGCTTCTTTCTGCCAGATTTTTTTGTACAAAATGATTTTTTCGTACAAAAACGCGAGCATGATTTTATCATTATCGGAATTGAGTCCAACAAATTGAATATGTTCAAATTAAGAGCAAAAGATTAGATGGCAATGATGCCATCTCACTGCAACTCATAACATTTATAAGACACATTCTTTAGACTGACCCGCCATGTCACTCGCACGTTTCACTATAAACTATCGCACTCATTTCTATCTTTATTCTACATTTCTGTCTTTATTCTCTAAATCAAGTATACACATCTTAAACTTACTCCTAGTGTACAGTTACTTCTCGACCTAAAGTCACTGCCTACAGGTTATAAGTCCAGGAATAGGATTGTTTAAGACAGTGCTCGGAATTAGTTGCCCATTTCGGGCAGATTCCTGAGGCGACCCCCACTACCACTCGAGACTCGGCGGCCGAGTCCACGTGACGCTGTGCCCCAGGAGCGTCGCGATACAAAAAGTATGTTGGGAGCATATCTTCCAGCAAATATCATTAAAATATTTTCTTTCCTACATGATTTTTATTTTAATATTTAAATTTTTTATTATTAACATATTATATGTATATTCTACAATAATATAATAAACAATAATATAATAAGAAATTATTATAATACTGTAATTACGTCATAATTACAGTATTATAATACTTACAAGACTAGTATCAAAAGGTTTCTTTATCAAGTAAGGTTATTTTACTAAAGAATTTATACAGTACGAAATTTGCAGAAAACGATAATATCGAGGGACATTTTATTAATATGTCGATAATTAAAGACAAACTAGAAGCCATTGGAAAGAATATTAAAAAAGAGTTATTTATCGCAATGTTACTTGGTAGAATTAGCGAATCTTTTCCTTGCTTCGAGAGTTCCCGACATCTGTCAATCGGTAACGATACTCCAAGCGGAAACGGAGCACGCACGCGACGCATAAAGTGTCGGCGATAAAACCGTCGGAGCACGGCCATTACGGCACGTATCTCTAATTTCTGGATGAGATATATCGGTTATCTCCAGAGAACGTCGTCACTAGTTCTTCCTTCTTTACGTATTTTGCTTTTATACGTTTGTGAGTCCGATATTCCGTAAATTTCGGTTCGTGTTTCTGTTCAAGTTAAATAAAGCCAGTGATCGTGTATTAGATAACATGACTATTTATTTGACTTATAAATATTCTGACACTTTTCAGATTCTTATTCATAAAGAATCTATAATCTCACACGCTGTAAGTGAGATTTCAATCATTCAAATCTTCTAAATTTCTTAGGTAACAGTTTAATAAATGCACTCGAAAATAGGTCAGAAAAGGACTTAACTCTCAGCCTAGTGAAAAGTAAGCTCATCGATGAGTATCGTAGAAGAACGATGCAAATATGGCGAATGAAACGCAAGACAAAGTCTTAAAGATACGAGACAGGAAAACACACGAAATCGGGACAAATCTTGTGTATTTACTATAAGAAGAACACATGAAAAGGAATGTAAAAAAATATAAATTGTGGAAAGTGTGCGGGAATGCACCGCGCGGAAAGATTCGAGTGAGAGAACGGCACACGGTTGATATGATACACGACAGTAAAGAGAACTCCGTTTCTTTGTAATTTAACGAAAGAATTTTCTTTAATATGCACAGTTACAAATTCAGAAAATATAATTAATTAAATATTAGATTAACAGAATTAAATGCGGTCACCTTTTCCAAATTGTATTTGGAATCGCGGTGATGGAAAATCTCGACGATTTTCTCGGCACTTCTCGAAAAGATCTGTCTTATAGCGGTTTTCACTAAGCGGTTAGCACGGCGGTTTTACGAAACGATAGCGAGATTATGACTCTAAGAACTCTAAGAAGGAGGAACGGCGAGATCGAAGCATTTATTGCTTTCGGCCTGGGCTTTCTTCTTGGGAAAAATCCAATAAAATTTTGCCACAATCGTAATTATTACGTGGCATTAGTTGTACAAAATTGATTGGCGCTTTGGATTCTTTTCTAATGACGTTCAACGTAACAGTCATGCGCGACAGAAAATCCGTACGTGGGATTGGTGACAGCGCGTGACGTATTCGTCGGAGCGCGGCACTCGCGTGCGCGAATTGAATTGTTCTAGAACTTTCGATTGTCCGTTGCCGGTGCCTGTTTGCGTGTACCGAATTGTTTTAAAAAGACCAAAGAACGACGAATCCCTGACTTTGACGAGGATTAAGGTCAGGCTCGAAATGAAATCACGAGCTCACCTTATGCGTGCGTTCAATAACAATTACTGTCGGTCGATCGAAAGAGTTCTTATTTTTTTTCCGAATTACCGATCTCAAACAGAAAGAAAAAAGCAAAAAGGTAAATAAAGTAACTGCGGACAAAAACAATCTTTACTTTAATATAGATAGTGAAAAT
Organism: Acromyrmex echinatior; assembly: GCF_024713525.1. Classification (NCBI taxonomy): domain Eukaryota; kingdom Metazoa; phylum Arthropoda; class Insecta; order Hymenoptera; family Formicidae; genus Acromyrmex; species Acromyrmex echinatior. The sequence goes on along the minus strand of NC_141858.1, from coordinate 5,645,615 downwards.
AATTCAAGAAAATCATGGTATGTTGACTCAGGCGCCACAAGTCACATGACCAATAACAGAGAATTTTTCGAAACATTCAGAAATATAAAAGACGAGGACAAATCAATAAGTACTTAGAAAATTTGTCAGAGGGCACTCGCAGTGTCATGTCACTTACTTTTTGACAAGTAGCATCTTTCAGCCGATTACTGTTAAATTTTGAGTGGAATTCATCGCGTGGTTTCATTTTTTTGTAGACGATTAAAGCGAACAATCTTTATATTTTCTGCAAAATGGAAAAAAACGAGTTTCATGCAGTGATCAAACATCTACATATGAAAGGTTTAATGCCGAAAGAAATCAAAGCCAAATTGGATAATGTTCATAGCACATCTGCATCAGCGTTTGCAACTGTATACAATTGGTTGAATGAATTTAAACGTGGTCGTACATCCACATGTGATGCACCTCGTTCGGGATGTCCAATTGAGGCTGCTACGTCAGAAATCATCGATAAAGTCCACGATATTGTTTTGATTTATCGATGAAAATGCGCGAGCTTGTTGAGGCCACAGGCATATCACATGGCACAGTGATTTCAATTTTGCACAAACAATTGGGTATGAAAAAGTTATTCGGCAAGATGGATGCCGCGTTCGCTCACTGTAGATCATAAGCGCGACTGTGATGATTTCAAAACGATATTTGAAAATGTTTCAACATAATCCAAATGAATTTCTGCGGTTTATTACTGTAGACGAAACATGGATCCATTACTTCACACCCGAGACGAAGGAACAGTCAAAACAATAGACTTCAACGAGTGAACTAGCTCCGAAGAAGGCGAAAACGGTGAAATCGGTTGGAAAGGCCACAGTTTTGAGATGCACGCGGTATAATTCATATCGATTATCTTCCGTCGAAGCAAACGATCAATGGCGATTACTACGCAGCCTTATTGGATCGTTTCAACAACATTTTAAAGAAAAAACGTCCCCATTTGGCGAAAAAGAAAGTGCTCTTCCATCAAGACAATGCAAGTTCACACATGCCCGGCATCGATGATCAAATTCAACGAATTCCGTTACGAATTGCTTCCTCATCCAGCATATTCGCCAGATTTAGCTCCGACTGCGACTATTCCTGTTTCCAAATCCTGAAGAAATGGTTCGGAGAAAAAAGATTCACCACCAGAGATCAGCTCATCGCCGAAACAGAGATTTATTTTGAAGGATTGGACAAATCATATTATTCGGACGGCTTGAAAAAGTTGAAGAATCATTGGATCAAGTATATCGAGCTGAAAGGAGACTATATTGAGAAAAGAAATGAATCGATAAAAAAAATGTGTTTTACTCTGTTTTTTCTAAAAACTTATTGATTTGCCCTCATAAAGTCACTGTAGCAAATGAAAAGGAGTAATCAAGATAATGTGTATCGTGAACGAATCAACTGTCACAACGATAATACCATGAAAACAATTACATTGAAAAATGTCCTATGCATACCAGCTTTACAAAATAGTTGCTTGTTATCAGTAAAGAAAGTTACGAAAAACGGATTTACAATATAATTTAAAGAAAAATTATACAACATACTGAAAAGTAAGAAGATAATTGTCACAGCAGAAAACACAGGAAATCTGTATAAACTTAGAATGGAACATAAAGCTTTATTGTCAATGAAAACACATTGTGACAAATTATTTACGCATAGCACAGGGAACTAGGATACAGAGATCCGGACGCAATCAAGAGACTAGTCAAAGAAAATATAACACACGGTATTACAATACAAAACTGTGGAATTAAAGAAGTATGCGAAGACTGCATTCAAGGGAAATTGAATAGGATCTTTCCCAAGAATGACAAACAGACAAACAGAGGATATTCTTGAGATTATACATAATGATCTTTGCAATCCTATGCAAACAATCACGCCAGGTAACAAGAGATATGTATTAACAATGATCGACTACGACAGCTACAGAAGTGTTTTTACTAGCACACAAATCGGAGGTCTTCAAATATATCAAGGAGTACATCGAAGCAGTCAAGACTAAATTCAGTAACAAGCCCAAAATATTAAGGTTGAATCGCGGCAAGGAATATGTAACAAGCAGCTGATAGATTATCTTAAGAAGGAAGGTATTAAGAAGAAGGAATTTACGGCACCCTTTTCACCACAACAAAATGGTAAGGCCGAATGAAAAAAACAGGTATTTGATTGGAATGGCCAAGTGTATGATCGTTGACAATGGATTAGGGCAAAAAATATTGGGGCCATAACTAATTACTTGCAAAATAGATTGCCAACGAAATCTAATACCATCACACCATATGAAAAATGGTTTTTCAGAAACCGAATTTGAAGGATATTCATATATTCGGATACGAAGTATATGTAAAGGTTTCAGATGAGCTAAGGCGCAAATTAGATAACAAAGCAAGGAGACTGCACTTTGTAGGATACATTGATCAATTAAAAGCATTCGGGTTAATATTATAGATAAAAAAACAAATAAACAATAGCAATAATTATATTAGGACTCTCGAATTTTAAACAATACAAAAAGATAAATATTATATAATAATGAGAGTCAGCAACGATAAACGGCGCAATTATTTAGTGAACAATCAGTAATTAGATGTTAGATTGATATCTTCTTTATTTTGAACGTTTCGACTCTCTTTGGAGTCCTCTTCAGCAAGAATGATACAAGTATAATTAGCTCACTTGTCCATAATGTTTAAGTCATTCGCAAATTGACAAAAATGCAGCATTATTAATCTGACATTTTTTTAAAAAACATCTTATTAGCGTAATATATGCGTAAACAATTTAAATGACTTACCATCACGGAACATGAAGCATTGCACTGAAGCTTTGTTGAACATATTAAAATGTTAAAAGTAGAAATACTAAAATCAAATATAAAGAGCACAAATTTTTAGAACACACGTCTGTGTTCGATGATGTATCACTCAGATATGAACTATTCTCGAAGTAAGAGATCACACAGTAAACATTAAGGCAAATTTACAATTATAAAGATTAAAACACATGTATATTGTTATTAAGTCAAATCGATACGAACCGCAATAAATCATTGTATAATAATTAAAAACTGTCAAAATTATTAGAATTGTAAAAGAAAGAATTACATTATAAAAAAAAAAGAAAAAATTCAATATAAAATATATTTCGTTAAAATTTCATGTTACATTTTCGTCAACTAATAAAACTTTTGTCAAATTAAATTAATAAACTATAAATCTAAACAACTTACTATATAACTCGAGAGAAATTTTCAAGCATCGCTACATAGGTACGATGCAGTTCTTTTGTATTTGAACGTAAATTAAAGTCATTCTTTTGCATGTGTATGATTGTCATTTTCGTCGACACGTTGTCGTATACGGACGTGTGTTCTAAAAATCTTTATATTTAATCGTTGCTGACTCTCATTAACCTACCATATTTATCTTTTACGGAAACAAATAAAATAACTATCAATAGGAACGTCATATTCCTGGATGAGAAACAGAAATAGGAAGAGTTAAGTAAAGAAAAGAAAAGCAAAGAATTGAAAGCAAAAATAGATATCGTCCGAAAAAAAGAACATGCAACTACAGAAGAAAAGACACAGATTGAAAAGGAAAAGGAGAAGACAAAACAACTAACAGAAGAACCAGACATAACGGAAATACCACGAAGAGTATCAAAGCACAAGAATAAAGGAGTTCCACCACTAAGATTTGATGAATTTGTAGGAATGATTATGCATACAAGTGACGAGCCGAAAACAATCGAGGAAGCGCTTGCAGGAAAGAGTAAATATAATTGAAAGAAAGCTCTTGACGAGGAATATAAGTCATTGGTTACAAATAAGACATGGAAGTTAGTAAAACTTTCGGAAAAATTATATTAGGATTCAAGTGGATGTTTAAGCTTAAAAGAGATGAAAAAGGAAATATAGTTCGCCGTAGAGCAAGATTAGTCGCACTTGGTTACAATCAAGAATATGGTATAAATCATTAGGTAGTTTTCGCACCAGTGGTCAAGCAAACGACACTGAGGATTCTATTAACCATAGCAGGCAGAGACAAATTACAGGTACAGCACGATATAAAAAATACATTTTTAACAGAAATAATATGTATGGAACAACCTAAAAAATATAAAGTCAATAGTAAAGAAAAGCACGTATTAAAATTAAACAAAAGTCTTTACGGTTTAAAACAGTAAGCACACCTATGGAACAAATATATTTCGGATAAACTAATAAAATTAGGTTATACACAAGGCAAAGTTGATACATGTCTTTATATAAAACATGATAAAGACATTAGAAATAGATTACGTGACGTAGAATTTATGTAGATGATATAATAATAGCGTCTAACAGAACAGAAAAAATAATCAAGCTGGAAAAGGCATTATCAAATATTCATATACATTAACTAAACTTAGAAGGATTAAAAAATACTCAGAAATTCAGATATAAATGGACCGACAAGGAATTTATTGCATACATCAAAAGAAACACATATGTAAAATTCTAGAAACCTATGGATTCAAGGATGATAGGAAAGAATCAAATATAGTTAAGTGTAAGATATGAAAGTTTCAAGGATTATTACTGTAAGATAACAAAAATTTTCAGAGTCTAATTGAATTTATTTTATATATAGCTACATCCACACATAAAAGCTAATCACATCGCAATAAAGTAAAGTAAGTATAATATAATAAAAAAAAATTAAATAATCCGACGCAAACAGCAACAAGGAGAACTGCAAGGTATCTCAAATATAGGCAGATTATAAACTTAAGCTCGAAAGAAATGATCAAAAGGAAAAGGAAATTAATGAACTACGCAAATTGCAGAATCCAAGAAGGACAGGAAATCA